>NW_019213150.1:75785-110761 GCF_002532875.2 Varroa jacobsoni | reverse complement strand
AAACGCCCCAATACCTCTAATCATTCGCTTTACGGGATGAAATTAAACGTGTACGCTAGCTATCCTGAGGGAAACTTCGGAAGGAACCAGCTACTAGATGGTTCGATTAGTCTTTCGCCCCTATACTCAGATCAGACTATCGATTTGCACGTCAGAAAAACTTCAGACATCCACCAGAGTTTCCTCTGGCTTCATCTTGACTAAGCATAGGTCACCATCTTTCGGATCTCAAACATCACGCTTGTAGTCTACAAATGCCAGAAAGCATAAGTAGCTCATCGCTTAATCATGGAACAACTACAAATAACAATACCTTTGCATTTCACTTCGCCTTCGGGTGTCAAGACCCAATGACTCGCGTGCCATTTGAACTCCTTAGTCCGTGTTTCAAGACGGGTCAAATAACTAATGCTAACCATTGATGGCGGACCGCTTACCTAGAGTAACATGCTCACCGCAACAAGGAATAAACCAAATCGCACATACAGCAGTTACATTTAGTAAACGCAGGCCGTAGTTCTCCCATAGCTAAACTACACCGGCTAGGTGACGCCCAATACAGAACATCGCACTACGCACGAGCTGTCCCATATCGATGCCGCAGGAGCATAGTTTCTCAATGAATGAGTGTGCAATAGTGCACAGAGTCTCTGGCAGGGCTAATCAAGAGCAATCGGTTGAATGGACAACTTACGCTCAAGGCATCACACAACCAACTACCCTGTTGATAGGCACACCACTTTACAGCACAGTTATCTGTTTTACTTACTATGGTTTCACGTACTATTGAGCTCTCTCGTCAGAGTTCTTTTCAACTTTCCCTCATGATACTTTCATGAAATTTACCACAATTTTTAAGTTGTACTCTCAAACAACTAGACTCTCCAGTGGTTCGGTTCAACAGAACAGTACAACCACACAGGCTTTTCACCTTCTCTGAGCACCCACATAATAATAATTAAGTTGTACTCCTATTAAACACAAAACACTAACCTAACCTAACAAAACACCTAACCTAACCTTTTTTTTTTTGGAGGTTAAGGGCAAATGCATTATGCAGACCGGACATCACTGAATTGTGTTTTGTCCGGCACTGTGGGATTCTCACCCACTAAACCCTGGACCCCTTTATCAGCTTGGGTCATGGTTCGGGATATGTTTGATATTACTTCGAAACCATGACTTGCAGGAACGGTCATTTCCTCATCCTTCCCTTTGAGCCGTTCCAGTCCATCCTCCATTCTGGCTTTCCTCTTGACCAGAAAATCTAGGTCTCGAGGGGGATCGTACTCCCTGTACTTCTATTATTTCCAGGTGTCGTGCGTTGGGCCCATGATTGTTTCGGGTCTGCCCTTCCACTATTCTCTCTTGTCTTTATCTCTTCTTTTCCTGTGGAGAAAGGGGGACAGGGTTTTGTTGCTATCTTAATGTCGTGCTTTCGTTTGACTTGGTCCACTAGAGTTCGATACCTAGGGCATCGCATTGATGTAGCCCTGTGGTCCTCCATATCGCGCTTGTAGCAAAAGGGAATCACCCTTTCGCAATTATTTGCCGTATATCCCGTGATCCCACAGTGGTAGCATCTCTTTCCTTCCACTTTGGCTTTTTCGGTACATCCGTGGGCTCTGTGTCCTACTTTGTGGCATCTGAAACAGTTTAGTAACCTGACCCATTCCCTTATTTTGCATCTATAGGGCCCCATCTGTATCACTCTTCTTTCTTTTGTACTCTTTACCAGACCTGTTGGTATTTGTATCAATGAATACCAACTGCTTCTAGACTGACGAGGATTTCCGGCTGTTATTTCCGTGCTTGCTGGTAATCCCAGCGCTATTTTGATGTCGTTCGCTATCTTTCTGGCCGTAGCCAAAGGATCTACATCCCATAAGGCCATCGTGTGTTGATTTATCTTCATGCTTACATCTAGTTTCATGCCCTCCTCATTTTTAAGAATGTTGGCGATTTTCGTGGCTTCGTCTTTTATATTTCCCTGTACCCTGAGCAGAACGTCTCCTCCTGCTCCTTGGGAGACTCCTATTTTACCATCTATTTTTGTGGATCCTAGTTTCATTCGGACTCCCGTCAGCACCTCGCTGTAGGATCTGTTTTCTCCTGTCTTTATCCTTATTGTTGTGCTCTCTTTGTTGCGTCTTCCTCTTGTTATCGATTTTTCGATTTCCTTCTTTTCCGTATTTTATTTTTGTGTATTCTCCTTTTGTTCTCTACATATATTAATATCGCACCCAAAATATCTGCCGTATACTTCAAGTAGTTTTCTAGTGTTCTCGGTATCAGCTTTGTCAGTTATCTTTATTATTGGTGTTTTGACTACTTTCTTGATCATTTTTGTTAGGCCCTCTTCTGTCTCCTCTTTATTTATTACTCCTATTATTATATTTGTTTTTGCGTTTTCCGGTATTCCCTCCCGTTCCGCGTGCCCTGTCATAAGGTTGAAGGAGCTTCTACTCGTGGTTAATGCGACACTACCCGCTGTCAGTTTTCCTACTTCCTTAGCTCCACTAATTTGGGTATCTAGTTGTTTAAGTAGTGTTCGATCCTTCTCGAGGTCCTTTTCGATTATTATCGCCCTGGTGTCTTTAATGTCCAGTATGTTTTCCTTTATTACTGCAACCCGCTTAAACACTTTCTTGGGCCATTTCTTCCTAGCTAGACGATTAAAGTCTTTTTCTGTTTTGACTGCGGTTAGTTCCGCTTCTATCTCCTCCTCTATCCTTGTATCTTCTATTTCTTTTAGGCGTTCCCTTTCAATCTTCTCTTTGCATCTATTACACAAGATGTCTTCTCTATTTTTCTTTTGTGTTTCCTTTTCCTCGTTCCCTTTTTCTCCATCTTGAATTTCCTGTTGTTCTAGTTCCAGTATCTTGTCTTTTTGCTCTTCGAGACTATTTCTTCGTTCAAGTTCAGCTTTTTTTCTTAGTCCTTCGGTTCTTATCAAGGTTCTAATCGTTCTCGCTAATTGTCTTGCATTTTCCTTGATGTCATTTGGTGTGACTTTATGTTTTTTGAATAGTATTTCCAAAATTCTTGAGAGTTTTTTGACTGTGTCTATGGCTTCGTCCACGATTTTCGATTCTGTTCGTACTTCTTCTTTATTTTCTTTTCGTCTCTTATCTGTTAGGCTTATATCCTCCGTATTATTTAGCGAAAATATTTGTTCCATAGTTCTTTTGCTTGTCCCAACCTGTTCCTGTGTTTTACTTGGAGTTAGCCCTACGTAGCTTGTATGCATCTCTTCTTCATGTCCAGTCCTGCGTGTCTGTTTTTGGGTCTCCCTTAGATGGCCTTTTAGTAATTGTCCTTCTTGTTTTCCTGTGTACTCTTTGTCATCTATTTGTCTTGATCCTGTAGGCATTTCTTCGTGCAGGGAAGGTTCTTCCTTTGGGTCTCTCCCCTCCTCTTCTATTCTTCCTTGTTTTCTTTCTTCTTGTGTCTCTTCTTTTCTTCCAGGATTGGGGACCCCTCTCGCCAGTGGCACTGTGATACCGGCATTTATTTTAATCTTATCTTCCATTTTTATCTGTTTATATTGTACTTTAGTGGGTCGCTAGACAGCGTGGGTTGTTCGATCCGTTAGCTTTTGACAATTCTTTTAACACGTCTGTCCCTGCCCAGCGACTTGTCTTATTTCCTCTGGCTCTCCCGAATCCGGCGCTTTCCGTCGTTGCTCCGCTGCTCTTCGCGTCGTTGAAGACCTCTGAGTTAGCTTTCCTCCGCCGCTAGAGTCCTCAGGGTCCCTCGTTTCTATTTCACCATGAGTGTGTGAGAGAACGATGGGTCTATCCCTGGGGCTGGTTTTGGTCCGCGCCGGGTATAATTTTCCCGGTACCTATCATATCTGAAAGGCCTTCCCCTATCCGCCAACTGGGAACGCGCCCGGTAGGGTTCCAGCAACCCCTTCCGATCGTTGACTTTTTCTTCTTCATTCAACGACCGGAACGCCGGGTCGATCGGGGCCTAACCTATTCTAACCTGACCTAACCATTGTTTTATCATAATGTCATCAAAGAAAGCCATAAACTTCTTCCAGTTTTCCATGCTTTTCATAATCATTTTCACCATTTCCTTTACGCTTCCCTTCGCTGATACATTTCTATGTGCCGGCTTGTCTCTGACCCCGTTTAGTGCCTGACAGTGAAGCATAAGGCGCTCAACTTCATTTTTCATGCCCGACGCGCCAAGTACACAAATGTCTGCTTGTGCCTTACCGAGTTTTGCCATGTATGTCTGAAGCTGTCCATGACCAGACAAAACCTGGTAGGGATTATACGTAAGTTCTCCATGTGGCCCGCGAGTCAAATTCCATGACATCTGAGGTGAGATGCCGGGTCCAGCTGCCCGGCATTTTTCCTCTGCTGTTGGCTATGGAAGTTTCCCACTGTCATGTTTCTCGACGCTCGAGCTCAGCCTTGTTCCTCAGCCCCTCTGTCCTGATTAGGGCTTTGACTGCCTTAAATAGCTGCTTGACATCGTTCTTTATATCACATGATGTGATGTTGTGTTTTTTGCACAGGGCATCTAGCATTGTAGCGGGTTTTAATGCTGTCTCCATAGCTCCATCTAAGCTTTTTGATTACAGTCTAACTTCTCGTTTCGTCTCCTTCCTTCTCTTATCTGCTGAGTTTAACTAACCTGTATTGTTTGGCGAGACTACCTTTTCCATGGTATTTTTCCCTGAGAACGCGTGGTACTTTTTTTTTTATCATGTGTGCTTCTTCGCTCTCCGAGCGCGTCTCAGGTATTTCACCCTGTATTTCAATCCTCCACGGTTGCCTCTGTGGTCTACCTGAGTGGCTCCTGAGTGAGTTATCCAGCCTGTCCCACTATGCCGGCTTTATCGATAGTTTGTATTGCTCTTGCTGACGTCCGTTCCGTCAGGAAAGATCTGCTAAATGGATCCTTCCCTTTCGGGTCTCGACAATTCCGTTCCTCACCTTACCGAACTCGTGCTCGTTATTTCGTTTTGGGGTAGGAGCCCCACCTACCAATGGGACAGGGGTATTGGCGCTGTTCCTTACTGTGAATTCCACACGAAAGCGCTAACATGCACCCAAAAACCAGGCGGTTCGCCACTAAAAACGCCTATGCCTCGACCTCTAGAAGCTGTTTTCGCATTGCTTGAAGTCCTTCGTTCTTCCTCGCCGGCATCCGTCACAGTGGCCTGCTATCACAGCCTAAAATACTTTTGAAGCGGCTGCTCAAATTAGCCCCGGACCTAGTTCACCGCCTCTTTTTCTTAGGATATCGATCTTATTTTTCTCTGTCTTTTGCTTTTGGTTCTTGTTAAGTCTCATCACGGCTGCTACAACACCTCGAGACAACAACCCATTCCTCACATAACCTAACCTAATTAACGAAATGCACAGGTGTATGCACGGCGTGGATCGTGTTTGGCTGGGCAGTATGAAGCTTAAAATCGTATGGGGCTGGCAACCGGAGCTCTTGCTCACTTAGGTCCAGCACAGTTACGGACTAAAAGAAAACTAGAAAAAAATAAATTTTTGTCTTACAACCCTCTTTCTATACTGAAAAGAGAACTTAGCCACTTTTGGTATTTTATTGAGAACCTAACCTGACTAACAAAATGCATATGCGCACGCAAACCGTAGATCGTGTTCAGCTGAGCAGTGTGGGGTTTCAAATTCCCCTATCGTTTCTTTTTTTTTCCTGTAGTTTAATATTACTACAGAGCTTGCAAGGAAAGCTAGTGATAGTACTCCACTAAGCGTCCTAGATTAATCCCTCATTTGGCTTGGTGACCGAAGTTAACTTCGCCTTTTTTTTGTTTTTAATGTCTTCCATCATCACATGTGATGGACTACTGCGGTTGCAATTGATTTCGATGATTTTAAACCTAGACATCCTTTACAGGAAGAGCTGTTTATACCCAAAGAGCTTTTATCGTTTTTTTGAATGTTGAAGTCCGTCTTCAGTTGTCGTTGCTTTTCCCTTTTGTGACCTATTTTTTGGCGATTGTAGCATGAAGAGATTGTATCTTATCATAGGTTTGACTGAGGTTGAGGATGTAATTACTCTTGAGTAGGAGAAAAAAGGAAAGGGCAAAGTACCAGAAGCTGTGTGGATTTCTGCCGGGTTCGTCAAAATTTCCATGCTGGGAACCACCCGTCTAAGGGATAAGCAACGGCGGTATCGGGCCTAAAGCTCCAAATCTTTAATTTGAGTTAATCACATGTGGTATTTAGAATTATGCTAAAGAATAGTTCCATGCCAAGAATCCTTGAGGGTTTCAATGACAAAATATTTTTGGCGAATATTTTGGCACCAATAGGACGTTCAAAACTTGAAGGGTCTCACCGTGTGTTTTAATGTGTTTAAATATTTATCTTGTACACTCCAAATAATACAGGGAGTCGATCTAAGAGATACTAAGACATACCACGTGACAAAAAGCCACAATTATGCTACTGTAAGTCTATATTTGCAAAAATGTATTTCCTTTTCAAAAAGAGCTAAAAATAGCAAAATATAAAATATGGACTATTTTAAAGACTACCCTCACATGTTTCCGCCTCGAAATCTACAAAATTCTATCGCGAGGTGTTATTACTTGGTGCAATATATTTGGTGAGTAAAATTAAACTTGAAACATCGATTGTTGTTGCTGTTGCTGTGTCTCTTGTCCGTTGTTGTTGCCTTAAGTTTGTGGTTCGCCCACCGATGTAGACAGTATGTTACGAGTGCAATTGCAATGTGGTTTGCGACGAAATTAGTTGCTATTTTCGGCTGCAAATTTCCCGCCCCATCTTGAATTCTGGTAAAGCATTTATCCGGCAATTCGACCAATTTCACATCTCGTCTATCTTCACTAGCGGAAGAATGGCGTTTTTCATCATCATTTCTTTACAGGGAAAACTATTGGACTAACCCGTTGGGTTTTCTGCATGATTTTCTGTCATAGTCGTGTCGTCTAAGTTTTATATGCAGGAGTATTTATTTTTGCCGTAGTAATTTTACAGTTATTCTTCCTCATGCACACTATTCTTTTATATATTGTTTTACGTAATGATGGTTTATCTATTTCCTATTCTTAACCATCAGGAACTTATTTAATGAGTGATGTTCTACTGTATGCGGTGACAGACGTACGATTCGCATAACATGTAACCCTGTTATGTCCTTTCTTTTTCTATATATTTATCCTTGTAGTTTACCATTTATTTTGCATGCTTTTTGTGTATTTTTCCTAAATTGATGAGATCTAATTATACTCCTGCAATAACTCAAAGTGTGTTATCTGCCTAGCGTGAATGAGGATATAACTTGTTCTCCTAAAAACGTATGTTAAGGTTTCGCATTAATTTATCCGTTTACCTTTAGCATATATAGCGTTATAGGCTAGAAGTTAGTCCTTTATCTTCCTTGGTTATCCACCGTGTTTTCTTTCAGTCTTCCTAGTTTGTGTATAACTTTTTAATTTATACGTGTACCTCTCAAGAGCCGTATAACTTAGCTGCGCATCTAACCTACCATAAACTATCTTTGCTGTTACTTCAATTGCACTACTGGGCACCTTTCTTAAATTTTTTTTTTTTTTTATTCTTTCAAACCTAATAAGTAAAACCTAGACGTATAGTTTCTAAATCTAATGCCTGCACTAGTCGCATTTGATCAAGCTCGTAAAATGACGGGTTGTTATCATAGTGCCCAGCAACGGTAAAACACATGAGTTGAGACGAAACCTTGTTGTTGTCGGAAGCCAAATATAAAAACGACTTTGATGACGCCACACAATTAAGTAGTTAGCAATAGGTCCCTAGCACAGCAGACGGCCAGACGTATCACATTTACACACTTTAACCGCAGTTGGGGGCTGAAAACCATGGTAAGCGAAATAGCATTGACGAAGAATTAATTTAAACAGAAAGGCGTTTTGCTGTCAGTGGAAGCACCATCTACTAATATAAATATAATAAATAGTATATTTCAAAGTTGCGTTAGCTTTAAAAATGTGCAACAATGTTGCTTGCAACAAAAATGGTGGCTTGTTCAATTTACCTTACAGCTATAAAGTGTTTTCGTATTCGCGTACGTTAGAAATAATACGTATCGATTTCCAAGCGGTCTTGCTCTAATTGTTCGTCTTTACACAATATCGACTACGGAGAACTGATAAAGATGCCAGATTTCAACATCGTAATACAAACGTTAAGGAAATGAAAAAGAGGTAGCCAGTTTGCTAGCAGATAATATTTTGCCGTTATCGGTACATATATATTTTCTAAGCTTTTATGACAATGTCCTATGTAGGCTCGATGTATTGGCCCCAAAAACATGCTAATAATAGTAAATATGTTAACATTTCTGCAGGATTTAATGTGTTCCTGACTGTTTTTTATGTTCCGAAAGCAAACGATAACGTTTTTATGTTGCGCAAATATCACATTTTAGGTAGAGGCGAATTTTTGTGGTGATTTCGAATTGCTAGGCTTAAGTAACAGCCATCTAAGGCTAGTTCGACAGAAATCGATTAATCAAATCACCCGCATCACGTATGTAGCGAGCTGATAACACATGTATTGTAGGTAATGCGCCCTAGAATAGTATATCAGTATTGTAATTACCTGCCCTAATATCTTAATCTATAGATGTCGGACCTCTGAAGCAACACAGGGAATGCACAAACGAAGTTTTCGAAGAAAGACGGACATTATTAGTCAGTTTCGGAATTGTGTCGTAGAATATCTATTCTTGAATATACCATGTCAAGTGAAGGAACCTTACGTGTTACGGAAGGAATCGATCTTATTTCCGAACCGGAAGGAAAAAAATAAAAAAAGATTTCGGGCCACTTATTTTAGATTGATGTTTTTAAGGCATGTGCTTTGCTGCCGATTCTTACAAGTTCCTATTTTTAACTCACATACACATGCTGGCACACCTATATGTGATAAAATTTTAAGCATTAATGAAACTTTAATTCTATTTCAAGATACGACAAAACTGTCTGTAAACCAGAGAGACACAGATACAAAGGCGAAGCCACACATGTACAAAGACACTTTTACCCATGCGCGCTAAAAAGGGGTAACATGTACATTTTGTACATGTTACCCCTTTTTTAGAGTACGAAAACTACTGGAGTTATTATTTACTTAATTTTACCACCTTTGCCATGGACGAAGCGCATCTAAAAGTGGGTGACACCATTGTATACTTAAAAAACATTAATTTACACATGAAATGTACCTCCTTGTTTCTTATTAAGGTTTGCTTTGACTGAGCCGAGTGAAAGTGTCAATAGGCCACCACACTAGGAATAAGCATCAGGGCCAATGATAAGTGTTACTTTTGTGATACTTGCATATATTTAATTATTACTATATTTTACGTTAGTATACGTTATCATCTAGTTACCGTTACTTTTTACCGTCATACATTGGTACATTTGCGACCAACTGGACCGGTTAAATATCTTTAATGGTTAATTGTCTTGGTGTGCAGCAAGAACATCTCATTATAAGAATAGAACCAAACGAACACAACTACTATAACTTAACTCGGATTAGTAAAAAATTATCCAAAAATTGCACCGGTTAATTTTCTGAGAAAAATATTACCGTCGTTTATGGATAACCTTCTGCCGACTAAATAGAACATAAAAGGTAACTAACTACAGCACATCCTGCATTTGTTGTAAAGTTGAAAAAATGATACCGATATCAAGCTGTAATAAAGGTTGCTCATATAAAGCGATGTAGAAGCGTGCATGAGGTAACCTCGTCATATATCTTGTAAACACAGAGCTCTGTTATGAAGCTAGCATGTTTTGCGAACACAGATCATTCGTGTCAGAGAAGTAGGTGACAATGATGAGTTGGTGACAACGGAATTGATGGTTAAATCAAATAACGCTGCTTTTTTTAGCCTTTTAGAGTAAAGCCTCTATAAGTAAAGAGCCTCAGATACTCACCTCTTTTTTAATCCGAAGGAGATTTTACATAATGTAAAGTCTATTAGAGCGCAACAAAATCCACAAATTAGAGTTTTAGGCAAGAAGCCTGCGATTGACTTATATGATCGTAGAATGACATTCGAGGACACCCGACTCGGATGCACCTTACGGTGCTTCAGATTCCGAAATTATGAAATGAACAAATTGAATAGGCCACTGAATCCATGCCGGGAGGCGTGAGAATTAATACTGAGGTGCCACAAAACAACAACAACAACAACAAGTTAAAAGACTGCCGAAAGGTCCAAACATTTTTTGAAAATGCGCTTTTCCTTAGAAATGAAGGCACCTGAAAATCCTGATTACATCAACAAGAATTAATCGTTAAATTTGAAATTTTGCATTTTTCCTAAATAAATGCCTATTGCTCTTGAAGATCCTTTACTAATGAATCGGCCTTTTAGCAATGCAAAGTGTCACAAATGGTTGCTTGGTCCTAAAGCAATCTGGAACAATTTATAACATGGTGTTTATATAACGGCTATCCTAATATGTTTTCCCGACTTTTTATAAAGATGGCAAACAACATCTTTATAAACAATAGTACGCTTTTCAAAATCAGCTAAAACGATGACGAAAAGGCTAAGTGAAAAAAAAGGAAATTAATAATTGACGGTTAAATCGTCGTGATGGTGCTAGATTTTACTGTATTTTAATAAGTATCTACAGGGCCAAAAAAATCGTATTTCAAACGCTGTCAAATGACACGATTTTGGCGAATACTGTAAAAAAGTCTACTGATATACGAACTGTTGGTTAATAAAAATATTTATGCTCTAAAGAGGTAACTAGCACACTTCAACAATATGTTTAGTAATAATAATAATATAGCAATAATGATGCTAAACCTCACACCTAAGATAAAGCGCTCAACTGTACTAGCATCGTACACAGCTAACATCACCACCGAAAAAACGTCGATATGAAGTAACAGCTAACCTACAGAAACAGAAACATGCTATCTGTTATTAGGAGCACAAATATGAATTATTAAGACACCGCTATGCAACGCTTATAAACAAGCTGAAAGCGATCTTCTATAAAGAAACGATAGAATATTTAATAAACACTTACACAGGTTGTTCTGAAGATATTATTTACATTTCATTGCAAACGAGTCTGCATTACAGGTTCAGGCTTCTCCCCTACCAGAGATGTTCGAAATCATTACCATTCTAATTTGTATTGGCCATTGCGGTGAGCTCAGAACCTCAGTTTTCCAGTGTTATGGATTTTCTGTCGAGACGTTATACCGTCATAGCATTGTGGGTAATATGCTGCACGCTAATCGAAGAGACGCTTTTGGTTTAGGTTCGAATCCGAGCGTACGCACACTCCTCTCCGTGCTGAGAGCCAATGAAATGTCTACCGGTGACGAAACCTTTTGTCCAGCTTATCGGTTTGAAAAGTTCTTATCAAGATATGCTGTTACATCGCGATCACACAGTACAGGTGCTCCATTCTGTTGGAAATAAAATTCACTATCTTCACCATAGCTCTCATGGCAAAACACGTTCTTGCAGTGAAGGCAAGTGCGTGACACGAATTACTGTACTGTCGAAAAATGATATGTCCAATGAAATTACGGTTAGCACCTGTAGAAAGAACTGAAAAAAAATCAGCATTAGTTAAAAATTCATTTCCAATGGTGCTGAAATGAGCAATGTATATGATATTGATAAATATTTCAATCTATACCTATTAAAAAAATAAAATTTCTAGCCAAAACCTATGGCTAACAGTCAACAAACTCGCAACAAAAGACAGCGCTAAATGACACTGATTAACGTTGCTTTGCTTACGAACAAGGTGGTGTTTAGGTACGCCGTCTTTATGAGCAACTAACTGAGAGATGTTATCGGTGTAGCTGCTTGAGCGCAACTTATGGAATAGATCATTACAGGCCCGCGTACACTTACACGGCAAAAATTACATGTCTCTGATTTGAAATGTGCTATAGGGGTATGTGTGTTATAGGGGCAGCCAAGGAGCCCACTTGCATACAATTTAGACCCACATCTGAACTATCTGTCCGCAATAAAATGATCGAATGATCCATTTACATTTCCGGCTAGATGCTTCCTACACATCCCATATGCGTATTTTTAGAAAAGCTAGAAGATTACAGACCTAATGGCAACGAAATTGATCTAAAAACAAGTTTATATTGTTATTTGAACATAATAAATTGTTTCTCCTAATGTTAGCTTAAAAGGAGAACTGGTTGACCCTAGTCCCTGGATCGACCTTTAAGGAGATCTGATAACTTAGGTGGATGACTGCAGGCTCGTGGATCCATGAAGAGCTCGATTTCTCAGCAAAAACGTATCATTTCCTTTAGTGAGCACACGAATGAGTAAAATAAGCGATTGTGTTTCAATAAAAATTGGCGTGTCTCTCCATAACAAAACGATACGTCAGACAAATAATGCACGGTGTATGAATATCGCCTTTAACTCCAAATCATCATGAGTGGCGTTTTACATATTAGAAAAACTACCTCAATGATAGATACACTAACTGATTGCATATGTACATGCCGTCAATCAATAGACGACTCGGTCTAAGTTTTTTGTTGCAGCATTTCATTTTGTTGGCAGTACGACTTTTTAACGTAAACGAATTCACCGAAAACAGTTTTGATTCGCGAAAGATAACCAGAAACAACACTGCTTTTTATTGATAGCTTTAAGAAAAATGTTCGCGAGCGAGAAAGAAATCTCGCAGTTAATCGCAGAACCTACAACGCCTTAAAGCAATCTCTTAGTTGAGGCGCATGTTCACTCTGACCACCCCGTGGTAACTTTGCGGGAATAAATTAGTATTTTAGTTATATGCGTGTTTCGTTGACGTTGAGAATATGTGCATTCGCTTTATTGGGTATAGGCTAACATTAATATTTTATCTTCTTTTCTAACTGCCGATGTAGTTGTAACCGTATGGGGCTGAGAGTCCAAATCCGTGGACTTGAACGCCCGCTTTTAGATGGCATACCCAATACAAAAGATGTGTGATTCTTTTTGAATTTGTTAAAAGCTAAATCGTGTTTGTGTGAGGCTCCGAGATTTAAAAAGATCTCAGGTTCCTATTTACCTACGCCAACAAAACACTTGGGGCTAAAAATGGTTACGGTTCTTGCCGTCGGTAAGCAAACAATCGAGAGTGACCCAGATGGGGTAGCAAGGCGCTCAAAATGCCTTCCCTTAATATTTGCAACTCCCACAAGTATCGATCATCGGGTAGCAACTTTAATCCTAACATATACAGAAGTCTACTTCGATTACTAGCAGTGATCACAGACGAAAACATAGCACGAGATAGATTTTATCTGCCGCCATATTTGTCCGACAAAGCATCATTAGTTTTAAAAACAATGATGACAATTCCTGGTAGTAAGAACTTGCTATGAAGCGTGGCTAGATCAAAAAAGTCGGGTTTCCATTTTTACTCTAAGTATCTACAGTGATACCTTTATTTTAAAAAGGCATAAGATAAAAATTCAGAGCTATAATTCAGTAGCAGGCCATGGTTTTTCCAAGAGACGATCTACGACTACGCAGTTCGTTACAAAGGTTCAGGACTGAAGTTTATCTATACATAACGCTAGTGTTGTTTTTTTCTCTAGATTTCTCTAGTGTTCCATGGAATTAATCACGGGCGTTATTTTCGAGGTTCATGTTCTTAATTATCAACAATAAAACCATGAGAAGAGCAAAGCCTACTTTTAACAGGGTACTTACCTTCCGCCCCAGGATAAATTCAATATTGAGAAATCCTGGGGCTCGCTCGTCAATTCAGTCTCCGTGAAGAACTCTATCTTGATCATTTGTTCTTTAAAATACATGGTCTTGACCTCAAAAGAACCCCAACGGGGTTACGTGTATGTTGGTCGCCGCAAAAATTTGCACTTTTATAGCAAATAGAAACTACAAACAGACCACGAACAGCAGTTGACAATATTTCGGACTAGCGCCAGCAAAATCACATGCTGTTCTTGGGGCATATACCGCGCTTATCGACGTATTTGTAATCCCTCAATAAATGTGATATTATATGGTGTATACTATATTTTGTACCCTTTTGGAATAATGTACACTTGAATTGAATTGGGTTGTCGTGCAAGATTGAAGTAGGTCTTGACTGAAATTGGACTTTGTAGCGGTTTTGAAGCGTATAAGAAATTCGATACGACGGAACTATGAACAACTATTATAAAACATAATCTTCCGATATTCGTTGAAGAACTAAATTTGATTTTTTCAAACGTTATTAGTTGGCAGTATGCGTAAGCGTATATGTAAGTGTTCTTATAAATTAACTATAAAGCTCTTTGCACTTGTCAGCTGGGTTAAGAATGTGAGCAATTGTATTTTTTTTTTTCAAGAAATATTTAAGCCACTAAGTTATTAATAAGTTGACCTAGTCACTAAAGAGACCACGATATAAGTTGTGATATTATTATCCGTGATGTGAAGTTATTCGTGATTACACTTTGTGTGATGTGAACAGTACGTTATGTCAACCACCCGTATGAGCTCTGAGACCATATTATTTTATTTATTAGCAAATAAGCTTAGAGCTGTAATTTGTTTAAATAAATCGTGTTTGTTTTAGAAATACAGAACTATAGCCAGTTGCCAATGAATGGCTACGCTCTGAGCATATCGTTGGTTATAACGATCACCCGTCGAAGCACACCGCCAGAGGCAGCAGCAGCCAGTTATACCTCCGTGAATAGTCAGCGCTAAGTGCGCATGCGCAGTGGCCCGTTGAAGACGAGACAACCATCCCATAGATTCCTCTGCTGGTGGACCCTGAGCCATCTGCGGAGGCAGATCTGTCTCTGTTGGTTGCGCATCCCGTTGGCCATGTACTGGTCACCGCCTCCTAGTTACTAAACACAGTGACGGAACCAGCCGTACTGGAATCCAACAGGAAACCGAAGCACTGAGCTGCGGACCGCTGCTATGGCAAACACTCAATACATAGAACTAACGCCATAATAATTTGTCAGTAGTTGGCTGCCAGCTCTTCAAATAGGCGGTTAAGAACAACCAACTTCACTACACGACCAGTGGCACTGTGAGCAGCATTTATGTTACGCTGCGAGTACCGATTCGAATCGTTCTATCTGTTGTGCCAGTGTTAGAGTTCTCGTACCGACCGCGTAATTGAGCTGGAGTTGAGCCAGCTTTTAGCAGTTTTGTCTGCGCTAATAGCGGGCACCTTAGCTCCAACTTCTGACGGTGTATGAACGCTTTAATGGCGCTAGAATAGAAGTGCTTTAACGCCCGACTCCTTTTCCTGCTTGCTCCTTTGCCGTAGACTCCGCTGTTTACTTCCTGCTCTCGTAGCTGTGGTAGCGGCGGCGTTTGTCGTAATGGTTATGCTAAATCGGGATGCTAAGCTGACCATCCAGCTGCCCCGAAAAATTCGTTGACGAAGGAGGCGCAGGGAATAGGCAAGTGATGCTACATTTTTCCGAAGAGAAGGCTCTAACAGCACGAAGCGAAGGACCACAGCACAGCAGAACGTAATAGGATTAGTTCACTGTTTGCAGCTGGTCCCAGATGGCAGTGGCTGGGCATCGCCAAGGAAACTATTGTGCTTACTAGAAGTAGTGTTTCTTTGCTAGAGCAGAAGAACAGCAGCAGCGAAGCCGTGGTGGCCACTGCTTGATATTTATAGCGTTGGCAAGTTAAGATCAACAAATACGAAAGACAGCGACTCCTTTGGAGCTCTTGCGGATCTAGAATAATCGGATGCTTTTTCTTAAGCAACCGAAGATATCAACAAGTACGTGTCAGTCCAAAACCAAATGGGCTAAACAATGGCGGACAGCAAAGACGGCGCGAGCTACGATCTTACGAGTACACGAAGATAGTTTTGGTAATAGTTAGTATACCTCTTTCGACTTGAGGATAGAGTGTCCAGTAAATGTCCGTATCAAAAAGTGAGCGAGCAACTCTGGGCATGAGATGCGTCTAACTGCAGTAAGCAGCAAGAAGGGACCGGCCATTGGAAGATCGGAATATGTTTATTATTGTTATGTGAACTCGATGGCAGAACTAGCGGTATTGTTGTAGTTTTTGCAGTTACACTTTTCGGTACAGACTGCCTAAACTGCTACCACCATTATCCCTGAAACCTATGTAGATTTGTGCCGTTGTTCGTCAACAAGTATTCTCCTAACGATGACGAGCGACTGTTGGACTGTGCAAAATGCCACCCCATGATCGACACACTTTGGGATAAGTTCTTGCTTAGTAGGAATCCTAAAACACGAAAAGTCGTAAGGATCTTCGCATTCGTTCGTTGTTGCTCTCATTCATTCGTTCCAGTTGTGACGCTCTGCTTCTGATGACGATGCCAATGTTTCACTAATTCGTTAGTGATAGCTACAACTGAGTGCACGAAGAATGAACGCGCCTGCGACGAAGCTCTTCACAGTAGAATTACTACTTAACATACTTATCCTAGAGAGGTTCAAATAGATTTTATCTAGTGGCCTAATAGATTTATTCGTTCATTTGGGTGCATGGCGTATTACCCGCACGGACAAGCGGTGATGGTTCTTGGATGAGGAACAGTGACCTACGGCAACACATGTTAGAAACTTTTATCAAGTGAGGGAGAGAAACCCCTATCAACAAACACTAAAGAGTACACACATCTTGCAACTTGTAGCGTCTTCCACAACGACGAAATTAGTCCACAAAAGTGACGTTAGGCGTGGACTAATTGTGCTCACCTATTTGATGACAAACAGTGTGCTGTGGATACCTTGGATACAAATAGATTTTGTTTTCCTTATGATTTAGAAAACTGTAACAAAAAATAAGCTGGACTTACCAACGGTAACAACCCATCAAGAGTTTGAGAGGTAAGCTCACATTTTTTAAAGCCCGCAAGAAGCTTTCTTACACATCATACATTTCTCATATACACAATACTTACGCGTATTTTAGTAATTACCAATTAAATATTGTTAACTTTTTATTTAGACAAAAATTAATATTGAACTATGTTAAAGTTATATAGATAATTGCCTTTGTCCAGTATGGCTAGTCATTTTGGGGCGTCCCATGGTTCCTGATAACCGTCTCTACCATTTCGCACTTTCCATTTTATAAGTTGGCTTCGATCGTAAAATAACAGTATACAGTATATGTCAATCGTCGGCTGATGGAGCAATAAATTATGGTTTCCTTGACGTCATTTGAACCAAACCTTCTACTAAAATCGACACTTTCATACTGCCAACTGGACGCACCAATTTTGCAGAAATTGAGTATCGTAAATTAATGGTCATTCGAAGACGAGAAGTTCAACAAAGTGCATCAGCGTTTGAGTATCTTCTACATCTCGTTACATGAGCTGATAGTTCTAACTACCGAAATTCCCTGGTTACGATTTTGTATGTCTGGGATTAAGGTTAAAGTTACCGAAATACCGATATCGGGCGTGATTTTTCAACCCTCCTATAAGTTGTCAGTTACGCAACGCTACGTCATTATGTTGAATTTAGTAACCCCTAGAATCAAAGCTTTCTGAGTCTTGATATAAAATCGTGATGATTAGGAATTCTCGTCGCTCGATAAGTTAAGTTTCTTTCACGTACAACGAAATAATAGTGCAGCATAACAGCGAGAGAGTATTGTTTTGTATCCATATGTCCACTGGAAAAAAATTACGCCGTTATTTCGAATCGAAGCCGCGTACAAGAATAAGCGATATCTAAATAGGCAATGAAAGACGTAAAATAAATTTATGCACAAGCCATCCTCGCCATGGGTATCAGAGATATCTATTACTGCTAGATATTGTCCAAGACAGAAACGGTCAATGTTTCTAGATATTTTCTATTTCTAAAAAGCCTCACGAACGTGTAGTGCAATTACGTTACTCGACTGTCAAACCATGACCTCATTGCCGCGCGCCAATCACGGCCTCATATGCGACAGACTCGAATTCGTATGTTTTTAGTTACTTCTATATCTTAAAAAGAACGATAGATGGCGCCAAAGAGTTCATCGTCCACAATTCCAAACAAATTACTAATAACGAGATAAGGTATGTTTATGCAAATGAAAAGCCTCTAAGCAGCTAGCTTCTATGTGCAAACAGTAAGTAGAAGTACATCTAATTTATACTATATTACCTTTGTTCTACGTTGTGTGCTTTAAAACCCGATTAAACTTTCGCCTCCTGAATAGCTGTGGATGTAGTAGTAGTTTAAATCCGATAACTTCGGCGTACTCTAGGTGACCACAACGATTATGAATAGAGAAAAATTGTAGCAAGTGCGGTTTACAAGTAGCTTTTTTGCTGCCTAGAACATACGACAGTCTCGCATTACCAAAACCTATTTAGTTAATAGTATCGTGTACAGTTATTGAACCTCATGAATACATTGGAGAGACCGGCAGACAAGCAAGGCCTAATCAAATAAACATAGTAGATAATGATACGATTAAAATTTTGTTACTCCCGTTGTCGGAAGTCGATGTGCAAAAGAGAGTGTTTTTTTCATTCTCCCTTATTGCGATGCTCGTATCTTGATGACAAGACGGCGTGAGGAAAGCGACGACCATACATTTTACAATACTTATTTTATGTCACATTCCCTATTCATGTCCCAATGTGCAGCAAATACCACGCCGTTATAAACATGCCGTGTCGTATATGCTAAATAGTAATGCTCGTTAAATTTCGAATGAAAGTATCCAATTTGGTGCGTGTTAGACATCACGTATCGTGTCATCATATTGCAGAGAAATGTAATAGATGGAGTATGTAGATTAGTTGTGAAATTTAAGAAACTATTGCAGCGAAACAGAAGATAGACGCACTGCTACGATATGGAGCGGTAGTCGTGCGCTATCGGTGTGAAGGGAGGGGAAAAGCTGGAATAATACATGTTACATCATAAAATTTTGCACTCGATACTGTCACGTTTTGTCATGACAAAATCATAATGTGTGTTTTTCTAGGATTAATAGAACGTGTTCAAGTTAGTGGCTCTAGGCCCCTTGTACATCGACAAATGCCCCACAATTATATTCTTACCAGATCGTAATAGCTGTTCATCCTTTTGTTAAACCCTATTATCTTTCCGAGACACAAAGGGAACTCAGTCGTGATTATTATACGTTAGTACAATAGTTGTTTTTCTAAATGGAAAATGTCTCAATCGTTCGACGCATTAAACGAACGATAGGATATCATTCAGCTTGATGATAATTTACTGACCGCTACTCAATCCACATGACGGACTATGGCGCAATTTATCAACACCATATATTTAAGTTCTGCTTGCATCGAGGATCTTCATTATTTCGGTGACATTTTTTTAGCGCAATAGGATAAAACAAAAAAAGTATGCAGAAAAGGTAGGCGCCAAATTCTAGGAGACATATGATCATTAAGTTCACATAAATCTGTCAGTGAAATAAAACGATTTGATATTTATACAGTATATATATATATATATATATATAGCGTCTCTAGCGAAATGTGCATTGATGCGTAAGATGCATAATGCTGCGCATAAAATAAAAATAAAGATAGTTAGTCATAAGCAAATATGTGTGCAGATAGAGATATTTAAGTGTAGTTCATTTCTCTACAATAAATAAACGTCGTTTTGGGCATAAGGAACGATTAGAGCGTTAGAGACTATTTCCTTTTTCAGGATGGAAATCCTTAATAAATTTGTACTAATACATTTTCACCCAACGGCATTATAGTTTAGCAATCTATGTTAGCAAGTTCAACGAGCGCTGTACCATTTTCGGAAATTAAGCGATTTCGACTAATTCGTTTTACAAAACAACAGCCATAACACTTACCTAACCTTTACACACAATCTATTAGTACACTAGTTTAGCACACTAATCTTTATGAATGAACCAGATAATATGGTCAGAAATGAGCCTGAAGCGAGCTGCCGCCTTACTCACAGCTGATGTGCCTTTGTCCGATTTTTTACGAAAAGATCTCTTATACATTCTTACACGAATAAATTATATGTGCATGTATGTCGCGAAACTTTCTAGTAAGCACGGGTTGCCATGATATCTATGTCATGCCCAGAGGTGGGATTCAAGCTTCAAGCGGCTTATACCCATAAAGCAGACACATAAGAACTATGTTAAAGTGCAATTCATCATTCAGACCATTCGAAAAGCATCTTTGTCAACTTTTTAGACAGAAGTAATCAATGACACATCTATTTAAATGCTCCTAATCACCATCTTTGGGTGACATCTAGCTTCTATAGTTATATATTGAGATATTGTTTGCGTCTCATCAGGATTATATGAAATGATAACCGACATGTCTTAGAGATTATTTACGCAATGCTTGCGTATTTTTAAAGGGTTCAAATGTAGTGACTTATAATAATAATAAAGTGATTTGTTCGTAACCACTGCAAAGTCAATAATAATTTTGGATTTGTATATTTTTATGTATTTGCCGCAAAATGCTAATCTCAGAAGTAATAAAATCATTTTTTGTAGAATTATTAAGACTTCGCGCTTTACAAAAGTAGTAACTTTTATTTCTAGATTCAGAAACTTTCAAGTACTGCACTATAGAGGTAATCTCTAAAAAATGTTAGTAAAATGGTCGTTTTACAATGCTTATGGAACGTCAAGTATAACCGACTTGCTCAAAAACACGGTTTAAAATATAACCTCAGTAAACAATAGTTAACGATATTCAGAAAGGGTCAGATATTGAATGAATGATTCTTACATTTTGTAATACTTGGCACACTGTTGAAGTTTCCTTACTGATAGCTTGTCTAGATATTCGACTTTTTTTTGAAGATTTGCCAGGATTGAAACGCATAGTACTGTTTCCACGTTCCATTAGTTCGAACAAATCCTTTAAGAAATCTTAATTATGACCTCTAAAGCAGATATCTACATTTTTGGAGAATTTAAGTTTCCTTACTTTAAAGATCCATAACTCCTGAATGGCTTAGGATTTGGATTCCTTTGAGCGGCAGATAAATAAGGGCACCTTACGATACCAGATTTAACCTAGGCGAATTTTAGCATATTCACTGTCTTCGCCATATATATATATATATATATATATATATATATATATATATGTATAGGTCATAGTCATAAATAGCGACAGATTATCGTGCTAGCTAGATTTAAATTACCTAACAAGCCGAAGTAAAAAAAAATAAATAAACGTTTAAATACCGTAGTCCATCAAAAAACAAATAAAAGATAGCCGTTTGATGCCAATTATAAACGTGTGTTTATTGTGCAGTGCCTGAGGGAAGGGTCTTTTGGGGTTAAGCACTGATCGTAATTTCCGGATTCACAGGATAAGAAAGCTTGATAATCGTGCTACGATGTCACATTATAATCAAATATTGTTTCACAAGAAAAGTGGCACACGAAATACTTGTTTTTTACGCCGACAATCATTTCACCCCGTTCCACGGGTGATAATTACGTATGTCAAGCGATAGTGATACCGACACAAGTGTTCCTTTCATTGGGCTGATTTTTTTATATCTCTATTTCCCTGTCTTTGCTTACACACAATGACACAAACACAGTATAGTTTATATATCATTTATCTTTTTAAATATACAGGCTGCTATCTCTTATCGCTCACAAGCAACAGAAGCCGACACCCGGTGACTGCTGGAAGCAGTGCTGGCCTGCAACTGCTTTGGCTTCTCATTGCCCAACCCTTGTGAAGTCAACTAGAGGCAACCGGCTGCCTAGCCTAGTGCCAGTTGAAGTTTAATTCACTTTGAAAGGCTGCTAGTGTTGCAGCTGCTAAGCTAAAGCTACCGGTTCTTTGAGAAGCTCTCCATGCTCTTTGTAGCTATACAGGGCCCGCCAACCAAACTTATTCAGAGACGAACCAAACTCATTCGTTCATTTCTGTATATTGGAACGTCAGCGACTTCATTTAGCTTTTTGGCCATTGGCGCCATGACCAACCGATCTGCTGTCACGTTTGCTGCTGATGGGTTAGCTCTGCCGGGATCAATCCCGTCGGACTCATAGATTGTTGACAAACAGCAGCGGCTTACGAAAAGTTTAGAATTGATGGTGCTTTGCCGCGCGGATGGTTGTCACCTTGCCTACTATAAGCGGTTTACTTTTATTTCAATTGAAATTGGAAGGGAAAACGAAAACACGTTATATTAATAAATAGCCTTACTACTACCGTGAATATTGAATTGTAAAAAAATTCTATGGAGACACTCTACTTGTGGGTAATGCTGTGAGATGATTATTCTAATGGAATCAACAGTGATTCACTGTTGTCTATTGATATCTAGCCACATTTAATAACAAAAGCGCTGTTTCGTCTTCGGATAGTGTCGGATTGTTAGAAAGCCTCAACGAGAAATCTATAACATACGGTATTTACGGTAAACGTATATATAAAAAGCAATCACTGTAGTTAATTTTTGACATGTATGAGAAAAGGCTTGTGATTAATGTCGGCGAGTACAATCTTAATTGAATACTGATTGATTTAAATGTAAAATCGATGGGTGTCCAAGATGAATTGCAAAAAAAATGGTGTGCCTTTGGGAATAATTTGCTGTCCTAATTTTTCATCTCTAAAAGATAGCAGTAAAGTACGAAGTGCTTTTTACAACTATCCATCTGTATGGGTCATTTTTAAGGTTAGCTGCAAAAACTAGTTTTGCATATTAGACAAAAAAAATATTAATGAGCCCCATTTGGAAACATCTAGGGCAACGTTAATGCAATAGAATATCGAGTGCAAGTATAGACAGGAATCGTCATTGTCTACGTGATCACCTCCGAAGCTAACCAGAAATTTTTCGGCAAGCGGCTCTTTGCTAGTAAGCCCTCCACTGTTGGACAGTAGCGTGATAACAAGAATGCTTTCATTTGAGAGGAACATCCCAAATATCACTATAGTAACATTGTGCATATTTATACCATTAAGATAAATATAGATGTTTGATACAGTCCAATTCGATTTTAACTTGATAGATACGTGTTTAGATTGAGGCTAAACGCTCTTCTAGAACAGAGAATTTATAATTGATACACATCCATTTATTATCGTAACCTACCAATATTCCGAAGATGAACAAGTCATCGTCGACAATTCGACTTAATAGTCGGAGTAAAAGCCTCTATTGACCATAACCGATCACGAGTGGAACTATCAAGTTTCATAGGTAAGTTCACCAAAGAAATTTCGTGTTATAGCGGTGCCGAGAAGGTATGTATATTCCATTCTATTGTAGCTTAGTTTAAATTGGTATGTCGAAAAAAAAATCTGAATTAATTGCTTCAATGTTGTGTCTACCTAATGAACAGAAGCTTTTCACGAATATTCTGTAATGATTTAGCACATTGTCCTGACTTTGCCCAAATCAGACGGTCAATAGAATGCTTGACGGCGATGCCGGACGTAAAACTCAAAACACCGAGACGGTTAATGCAAAGTGTTTGGTGGTCTAATTTTGAAATGAATGAAATTAATTTTGAAATTAAAAAGAATCCCACTTAGTTTTGTGACTGAGAATTTTATTAATGTTTAGATTTTTAGATTAGATATTAAGAACGTATATACGGTGTACCTATTCGAGTATCAGTATTTGTTGTATAATTCATCTTTGCTTACTTAATTAGGTTTTAGTTATTGAGATACTCTATGTAAAGAGCTCTATATGTGTGAGCTATGAGGAAAGGAAAGGAAAAGTTAGAAAAGAATATTATTATTATTATTATTATTAGAAGAGTACTGCAGACCCCGTCACATTGTGTTAAAGAGGGTACTTTCCAGCAACTTTGTAGGTTAAAGGTCAGAAGGATGGGTAGGCTACCTCTATAGTATGACTCCTGTTTTTCGACTCTCAGGCTTAAAATCGCCGCTTTCAAATTTACGTAGCAGGAAACACTCAAACTGAGCGGCCATTGGCGTCGACGTTCTGCTAGAGACTAAGCGTTTTCATCAACTCCTGCACCGGAAGTGGCTTCGTGTAAAACTCGCTCTGATTTGGCGATCAATGGCTTCTGCTTCCATCTGTGATGGCGGGTTGGCATGACGGCAACGTTTGCAAAGGCGCACAGCAGTAGCGGCACCAATAAAACTAATGAAATGACTAGAGTAAACCATTTTTTACAAACCGACCGTGTCATCAGAATGATATAATAACAGGAACAGAGTTTGAATAAATCTAGTCTGTTTCTGAAGCAAATACGTAAACTGAAGCAGACTCCGTTGTGCGAAAGACTCTGAAAAAGCTCCTTCTCTAAAGTAACATTGAATACAAAATAATCAGTACTATAAGAAAGCGTATTTTCTATATATATATAAAAGTTACTGCTATGATATTACGTCGTCAAGAGTGTTGTAATTTTTTATGGCGCCATGCGTGGAGACGGTAATTTAGAAGAAAACAAAAGATAATTTAGACTAAGGATGCTGTTACAAAACTGACTCCAGCAAATAGTACGTGCTAGTCATTTATCATGAATATGGTTAGGAAAGTTAGCTATCTCTACTTGTGGGTAGTAATGAAAGTTCGAAGCCTTTCACTGTTCTTTTGCTGCCGAAGACCTAGTCAAATAATTCTAATCTGTTTGTAAATATTCATCGGATAAATAGCTCGTAAAGCGGAACATTCGTAGATGAGGAAAGTGAAAGAGCAGATCAAGCACGATAGACAAAAATCTACACATTCTTTTTATTTTTTTTATGTACGTATATTACTAGTACTGCTGTAGTCACTGTTTGGTTACCAGTTGGTCCTGCTTCGTGACCACGATTAAAAATGCATCATGTAGCGAGTTTGGGGCAGGAAGGGCCTAGTGTTTAGGAGCGTGACCGGGTAACCGGGCGGCCGCGAGCGTGCCTTCACACTCCATACTTCACTCCCGCAGAATAGATATCCCCGATACAGTGCTTATAGTATGAAATGACTTCGTGCATCAACTAAATGATGCTCAAAGTCATGTACAAGCAACACACAAACAAACAAACAGCAAACTGTATTGATAGCCAGAGGTATACATTGTATTCTTGTTGTTGTTTCGTCATCACATGTTTGTTATTGGGAGCTTACCGTATAGGTTAATGTACATCTATTAGAATGAGAAGTAATAGTTTCGCGCAAATAGAGACTGCACGATATCTATTATTTGTTGCAGAGAACTCAGTATGGTTGTTTACCGTAGTCGATTATGTATGATACTAAAGAATCTACCTACGTTTGCGCGTTACTAAGTTATGATCGTAGAACGTAAAATCGTATATAATCAATGTCATATTTCTGCAGTTTACAGACTACTACCACTAGTACGAGACAGTTGCCATCTCGGCAACGAAAATACACCATTGTCACATGTGGATTATTGATTTTATAATGTTAACAGCATCACACTGTTTACATTTACTTGCAAAAATACATTCCAATTAATAAGACTAGGCTACCCCGAGGTACTATTGAGTTGCACAGTTCACGATCGGAACTCATCGTTCGAACCGAACCGTACAATTTCCTTTTTCCAAGAAATAAAAGAGTGAAAAATCAAAACTTCCAAAGAAAGATATTCTATAGATGTCAGATCTGGCGAACATTACTATTCTAAACAACATTCTGCAAAAATATACGAAGACTACCGGATGTCGTGTGTTGCTAGAGCATTTGCGCCTGATTTACGTAAACCGTGTGAATGGGCCAGCCGCTTTCTACCTATAAACCAATTAGCTGTGACAGTAATTGGTGAGAACAACATGAAGTTTATAGTAGTCGGTATTCGTATTTATGTAGACAGTGATCATATGTGATAGCGGTACGAGCTGGTCGCAATACCTATTACATTCTTTTTGGCGTTTGCTTGCGTTGGTTTCGTGTATTGTCGACTTCTAAGCACATTCGCCCGTGTGAATTCGCAGAGCCGTTTCCAGGGTAATTAAAATCGTCTTCGGCAACTCGGTTGGCCCTGTCTTATTTATTCGAAACAAGCGAGAACGATTTTAAGATGCACATTCGTTGGCAGATATTTTTAGAGTGTTCCACATGTATAACTACGCTCGCGATAACTTCTTTGGCCAATAGTAGCTTCCGAAGGACACATTGCATTTAAGAACAATCCGAATATCTAACTGAAATATGACAATTATTTGTGGTTTGGCGTACTTCACACATCTATGTGAATTGAATTAATATCTTACAATTTTAAATTATATGCGCACGGACAGAAGATCACATACAACCCTAAATTACTCAAGAAATTCAAGATACATCTGCTAACGTTTGAATCAAGTTGTGACCTTTTTCGCAACGGCACGGTGTCACATGAAGGCTGGAATCATTTATTGTTTAGAAGCAAACTTTTTATATATTAGGTGCAGGGGTAATCTTGCCCTTGTGCTTATGCATCCTATGCTGTACAAGACGATCCCTAAGAAGCACAACCTTTCAACCTTTGGCACAGAGTGGACACAGAAATTAAATAGTAACTAAACCGATCAGCCGTATTAAAAAACTCATATGCGCATCTGACCAAATTTAACACGGTCGGCCTCAGACCTTACCCAATGCTCTGAATAGAAAATAGTATTCCAGAAAATGTGCCAGTGCTAACCGTAGGATATCACAGAATACGTCGACTGTCTAATTCTGAACTAAAGCCGCTGGTTCAACCGTATGCCTATTCAAGATCGATCTCAGTCACCTTCAGCTCCTGAAGGATAAGTATCAGTATCCAATGCTTTCAATTTACCTCTCATTCCGCCAAAGTGGACGGCAATAGTTAGAAAGCAAATAGACGATGTTTTCTCACACCGTCCACTCTGAGGCACACTGTGACAAAAATTGAATAAAAAGCCATCTTGTTAGATTTGGCATGAAGTATATTACGTTTCTTATTGCTAGAAATTGATAGAATTGAGTATGTGTAATAATAATATAAAGCGAAATATTGTGCTCTTTTAAATACTACCTATGCTGTGTATTAGTTTGCAGGCAAAAGAAAAATGATCTATAACAAAAGTTGGCATTTAGGCTTCCATAGCTTCATCATATGGCTGTATGAGGTCCCAAATTTAATCACCAAAAGAGGCATTTACGCATTCGATTTAGCTGTAGGCTATCTCTTTGATTGGGTTGATAGGGTTATTTCTGCTGCCTGTTTTCGGATCCAAAGATCATCTATTCGTTTGGTTTACTAATCGCCTTCTTGATCACTACTTTGCTAAACTTGGTTGCTTTTAAGGCTATTTTGCAATTCAAGGGTGTTTCTCAACAACGTATATCCAATAAAAACTAAGTTATCCCAGGCCTTCGCTTTTTTGAATTATCGTTGCCGCATCATGCCAGCCCACGTTTTCCTTGGTTTGTCAGTTTTTCAAAGCCGTGCGTTTTTTGTTAAATTTTTTAAGCCATATGCAATAACTACCAACGTGTGATTTTTCTAGAGCAAAAGTGTGATAAGATAGTATATAGACTGCGTGCAACTTTGACCGCTGAATGAGAAACTATCGACAGGCTTTGACACAGTACGTTTAGGTCAGTGGATAGAATAAGCGTTTAGTGTACCACCATTTTAGTGTACCACCGTTTTCTATTATCTATAGCTTATCGAATAAATTTTTTCGCGACCAAAAAGTGAGCGCATTGTAATTTATATAATAAAACATTTTGACCTATTACATAGGGAATACAAATTGTATAGAATTTGAACGCTCACACACATACTTTAATATACACACACGGACACATTTTTAGCTCTTTGAAAGTGCCATTTGACTTGTTTTTTAAAAGTCTTTGTTCTTATCGAAATCACAATGATCATTGCTAATATTTATTTAAAGTTAAATATTTCCTATTTTTCCTTTGAAATGATAATTCTCTATCATCAGTTTTAATTACCAAATCTACTTCAGCGGCAGCGACAAGCTTTACGATTCTATGTAAAAATCACGCACAGTCTTAGATCAGCTATCGTTTCGGTGATAATGAAAATAAACGTATACTGGTGGACGCGTAAGGGTAATCCTTCCTCATATCTTGTGCGTCAAGCAAGGCCTTCGGATCACGGGTGCTGGAAGGGAGAGCACATGGATGTTCTATCTGTGAGACGATATCACGTTTATCGTAATTTTAGTACAGTACTAGTCTACGGCAATATCTTTTATACATGGTAATATGCGTATTGATTATCAGTGTCTTTCTACAGTGGACAGAACAGCGTCATACCAAACAAACATATTGGTTATATTCACTAAGAGGAACGAATTTTTTCATTGGAATGAAACGTATCCTGATCCGAGCCATTTTACGAATAGGACTTGGCAAAACATGATCCTAGTTAAATGGAGCACTAAGTGCGTAGTGAAGGTGGGTCGGCTGATAGATATTAAATGGAAGTAACTGGCGGCTACAGTATGTTACAGATCGATTAGACTTTCTATCATATTGCGGTGGTAAACGAAGTAAGTTGCACTATATCCCAATCAATACGAAGTCGCTTCATTAATTTCTGGTATAACACACTATAATATTCTCGTGGAAAAGCAAACTCGGTTATTGTACCCAGACGGCCGATGCGCCTTGAAAATTTCTCTCACTCTATTGGAAGTCTCTGTTACAGGAGAAAGAGGAATTTGTGGGTGAATTGAATAGCTGTTCACACGACAAAAAACGGTGACTCGTCTCGTTCAATCGGCTTTGTTCTTTGTGCTACGTTATGAGCCACACGATCAATAACCTTGTCTTAGACCATCTGAGCATTGTTGGTGTTGTTGCTGCCTTTTGGGTCGGCCGGACAAATAGACGGACAGAAACTCTGCTGTCACGGTTCGACCATCGTGAATCTTCGGTCGATGTTTTACCGATTTGAAGTTATCTTTTTTCTTTGATTAGCCGTTTCTTATTTTCTCATACATTACATTACATTATGTGTTTTTTTTTTTTCGTGTAGAAAACTACCACAACGGCGGCCAAGGCAAAAGATGCAGCTACGGTAGTCAGTACTGCTCTTCGGGTAAAGTAAAGAGCCAAATGCATAGTGAAGGCTGCTTGATTAACAAAGATGAAACAGAAGTGACTGACGTTTATAGGATGACATGTTCGGCAACAGCGCCGCCAGGTTTAGGTCATATTACGGTACCGCCGTCGCAGAGTCTACTGAAACCGGTCACTGATAGGGATCGCTGGTGCTATCGTAGGCTACAACAAATACGATTACGTTGCGTCGCATCGTCGTCACCGCCGCCATCACACTGACAATAGTAGCGACACCGCAGATTTTTCTCATTACTTCAGCCTCTGCTACGACAGCAGGATGAGTTGACGTTGTTGGCGCCGCTGTCGTGGCTGACTGCAATAGATGGTGACTTATCAGTAGGTTTAGTTCATCAGTGCGTGTCGCTAGTGAATCGCCACGTCCGGTGACATCCGACCAGAGCCTCGCCACGCCAAATTATGAGGTGGCCGACGAGGTGCTGTTCAGTAAGAGTAAGCAAGCGAACTTTGTGTCCCTGACGAAAAACACGACCACAGATGGCGTGCGCTTTATTGCGACTATAAATAGGTAAACCAGACAAAACTTGAGTAGGCCAACAGTATACTCTTTCGAACTTTACAACAATTGCATCGCGTTTGATTTTTCTCTATAGACGTACAAATATTTATTCGAAACACTTTTGTCTCCGTTGTTTTTATGGAGGATATGAAACTCAAGTTGTTCATAGCATATATTACTGAAATCTACTGGATGAGATATCAATTATTTAAAATCGATTCGTTGGCTGTAGAAAGCGCAATTTATGGCTAATGCTGAGCGCATTCTATGTATAACTATTGTCGATTGTATTAAAATATCTCCAGTATTGCTGCCGATATCTTCAGGCGAATTATTGAAAGAGGGCGGGCATTTCTACGCACGATACTCAACTGTAGCTATGTCAACTAGCATGACTGAAAACATCGAACTCTAACAACCTCAATCCAAAGAATTCATTTCGTACGCGAATTTATCTCGCATAAGACTGAGGTAGTTGCCGCCAGCGCTGTTTTGTACTGTTGTTACTTCATTCGTATTGTAATAGGTGTGATATCTGATCCGCCAGTCGGCTCCGATCCCATCATTTAGATGAGCGTGTCTGCCTAATAAGATAGTTTTAATGTTATTTACTAAGTGAAAAATATATACTATAAGAACATGAGTTTTTGCCATAGTATTTTCTACCATTTTCTTTTAATGTCATGAGAACTGATCTAGGAATTACATTGAAATGTTTTAGCGGTGCTTTGGTCCACTGTTGTGCTTTTCGTATTTCTATTCGGAAAATAAAATGAAAAGCGAAGATTGTTTGTTTCATATAGAATGCGCATTAAAATCTGTCTGTCTGTCTGCCAACTACTGGAACAGGTTCCGACGTATTGTTTGCAGCATCAGAATTGTCTTAAACACAATTTTGATCCAATCGAATATTACCTAAACATGGCAATTTCTAGCAGAGGAGTTGTGCGTGAGACGATCATATGATGAAAATCGGGTCCTAATTTTAATAAAACAACTTACTGTATCAATAAGTAGTTATTGTTAAACACTTTTAGAATCATCTGATGTGGCACGGTTTGGAAAGCAGTGCTAAGTAGTGTTGCTAGAAAATGCGCTATTCGTTTGGCCACAAGGGCTAATGAATAGGGGTTACATATGTATAAAACGGTATTATCCTTCGATTTTTCATGTGCGCGATTGGAAAGGCTACACACTAGCATTGTAAAAATTGAGAATGTTTGATACCGATGATAAACAACAAAGCGAATAGAGACTAGCCTAACCTTATTTGAAAAACAGAAACTTTTGCAAAAGCATATCATTGTCACTGATCTATCTTAAGCTTTGTACACTCGGCAGTCTACAAAGGTAGTGTCTTGGCTCTCCGCTTGCCATAATTATTCTAGATCTCAAAACATCTCTTTTTTTTGGCCATCTCCTACGGAGTGGTGTATATAGTAAACTGCTTGCCGACAGTCTAAAGATTACAAACTATGAACAACCTAACTATTTACATATTAAACGTGATGAAGGTTGCTGTTGGAATCTTTGAATATTTTGCCTTATCAATTATACAATAGGAATTGTTAAATTTGCTGTTTTTTTTCCCCTGTTTCATAATAACAAACAGAGCCTTACTGTCAAACTTTGGCCGTTCAGTTACGTAGATGTGAAGTTGGGTTGCCCCGCTTAGCAGCGAGTGCCGGAAAAGTTTGTACAAACCCATAGCATGCAGTTGCACTATTCCTCTTAAATGTATCGCCGTTTATCCTATTTTTGAACTGCTCAAAAAGACAGGTATCAGAAGAAGCAATTTTTTTGATATGTGATGTGAGGGTCAGATCTTATATGATGGCATGGATTGCACGCGTAAATAACATATTTTAATAGCACTCATCGTGCCTTCTAAGACAATCATAACACTGGAAAAGAACACAATTAAAAGATATTTTTAAATTCACTTTTATACTTTTGTGGAAAGATACATTTAAATTGGCTTCAAAATCAGTTTACCTTGGCCGTCATTCCGAAGGCTCTAATAATACAGAATCATTCAATAGACAAGTTTTAGGAATATAGTAGAGTATACTTTTAAAAGCCAGACAAAATAAATCGATTCTATATGTACTTTTGCCGATATTGGCATTTTTTGATGACGTCAACGTAATGATATAATAAGTTACAAGACTACTATCATTCTAATACTTCGATCTTATTATCTTTCGACACTACCTGCTTTTCAGTGAAACAGTTTATTTATAACATCTGTGAAATTTGGAAGAAGTATTAAATCACCCTTCTTCGAGATCAATGACGTCGTCATCTGCCTTATCGTTGTCCTGTGGGACCACTACCGCTAATGGAGGGGATAAGTTTCATGCGGCAGCAGTGGACAACTATCTGGATATCCTACGGGAGACTACACGGAAAGACTGTAATACTCCTGATGACGACGGTCTCACGCCAACGCTGTTAGCGGCATACCACGGTAATCTAGATGCCTTGAGACTACTTGTTGGAAGAGGGTAAGTCAAAAAGATAGGTATCATTATTGCTAATTCTGCAGGATTTGTTTCAGTCGACACTTGCTATAGTACATTTTTCACAACTCGTATTGGAATTGCTGGCCACCTGTACAAAACAATTAGTATTGTCTCACTTACAAGATTTAAACTTATTTTGGGAGTATATGTGGTTTGATCATGTTCGATTAGTAAAGTTATCTGTATTGGATAGCCATACAAAAGGGGGCGAGCGAGAGAAAAAGGCTGTGTGTAAAGCACAATTTTTGAAGGTGATGCCGTAAGGGAATTGTGGTGCGCGTGGTACGCAACAGCATCCGGCGTTCCGAAAGTCGTACAGATCCACGAATTCATAAAAGAAGGCTTAGACATGCAAGAGACTTTGAGTGAATGCCTCCTTTCATCTCAGTGGTATTTGGTAATCGCAAAAATTCACCCGAAAGGTACCGTGAAGTATACCTAAGAGCTCCGGAGCGTCCGCTCGCACTTAATCTCATCACTTGTGATGGTGACTGAAAATGATAAAAAGCTGCCGCGACCTCTAATCATTGATTTATAGCGTATTTCATACCTACAAAACACGTTTTGACTCCAAATAAAAATAACCCGACCTCAATTGATCGTGTGCCCAAAAACAACGCAAAATTTCATGGACTCCAACATTTGGAGCATACAATGTCATTTTTGTTTAATAATAAAGTACTTTCCGTGTACGCAGCCGAGGTGCGACTTGAGCATTTACTTTTCTGCTTGAGACTATATGCACTTAGGCTCTTTAGTGGCCCTGTTATCTCATAATATTCATGTGTTGTTGAGGTTCCTGACGCTTTCCTATGCCCCCATCTCAGATGAGCTTGAACATTCGTTTCTTGATAACGAAAACCACACAAAAATGTCACACTGACAAAAATGCCTTATCATATATGTAACGGCCAGCTGCTGGAAGCAATGAAAGACGTTGTTTACGGAAATCGCTAGGTCACACATGAACTAAATTAATCAAGTGTCAATTCGATCGAACCAAGCGATTGGTGACCAGAACATTATTGCCGTACTCCACCCTTTAGCGATCACATCCGGCCCAGTCAGATATGTTATATGATCAAAAATATAATTAGAATAACAGCTTCAACATACGTGCATTCTTAAATAGCAATAAGTGTTACTTTTAAAACCAATTTTTAAAGACGCAGCTAGCATACTGAACGCTGGGTCTTCCAACTTTTATTGTTTCTTCAGAAGTTTCGTCGTTCTATCGACAATACTACCTTACTCGGTGAAGAGCAGAAAATGATTTGAAACTAGATGTGTGAATATGATGAATTCAGACAGTGAATTTCCCTATGGTTCAACACTCCAAAATGCATACTTTTTTTCCATCTGGCGTCGAAGATGACCCGAATTTTGTCTAAAATTTAGAAGTTTTAGGCAGGTATCCTCGTAGGCAGCCGCTGTCAACTTGATATACTTCTAGTGTTAAACGTTGATATTTTAGGAATAAGAGCATGAAAAAGAGCATAGCTCTCAAGGCCCTCCTATTTTAAGCCATGTCAACAGGAAGCACGATGTCTACTAGCGTCTTATTTTTCCTGTTCCGTTTGATACGCTCTATAATAAAGCAAAGTGCCCTTCAAAAGAGCGTTGGGGTCGTCAATAAACGCGCATATCTGGGCACAAGCAAGTCTGTTGGTACGTCCGGATAGTATGACTGTCCGGCGTTCTTGTCCTCCCCTTCACTTTGATTACTATAAAATAGTCTGACAACATCTGACACATCCTGCGGTGACAGGCTTTGTATTTCGGTTGCTATTTTCTAGAAAGCGGCGTCATAAATGAGCAAAAAAAAAACAAGGATACATCAAACTAAGTGGCTTTGTACGAATCGACATGATTCATTTGATGACACCATAACTCGTTTCAGTTAGGCCAGCTGTCGGACTCAGCGGCTATACCCCAAGCCCAGCAACCTGCGGAAGAACACTAGCAGGGGCTCTGACGAATTTACTAACCCGGACTTACAAAGAAAAAGCCTTTTTATTTACGGCGTAATAGCATCAGACATATCCATGAATGCTGTAGGTTGAATTCGGAATTCGTGGAAATCATTCTATCCTTATTAGATTTTTGGATACTTGAGCCAAAGGTACCCTCAAGTTCACTATGAATCTGAGAAAAAGCTTTTATAGGTTAGCGTGGTACTTCACTCTACGATTATCACTAGAACTTCTAAACAGCCTTGGTATTTATAATAATACAGTAATTATCGAAGAAATAAGGAAAACTATAAAGAAAATATTATTATTGTTGTCAAAGTTTTGAGGTGTTGTGAGGATGTTCTAACTGCTTGGACTTACTTGAACCTACTTATCCATTTATTTACTTATTTTGCTCCAGCCAGCTTCTCAATATTAATGTTTAAGGTTCAATCAGGCTGATGCACAAAAATCACGTTGTCGACACACACGAACCTTGTTCGAATACTGGGATATGGAAGCATCGAAATGTACACATGATGAGATGAGTGCAAATGATACCAAATATAATAAATTTAAATAAATGGTTTCGCTTATAGCCCTATACGTTATCTTTTTTAATCTACATTGGTACAGGAAGTTTTTCGATAACTTAAGATTTAGCAGGTGTGAATTATCACGCAAAGTTTAACACAATAGATGAGCACAGATTTCCTCCAAAGTTTCCACACTCCTAAAATTTGCCGTATTCTTTTTGCATGTGTCATTTTAGAGGGAACCCTGAAAAATGCGATCTCTTCGGGCAAACAGCGCTTCATCTCGCCGCGGCGAAAGGCCATATGAATTGCGTCTCATTTCTAGTCAATTTTGGTTAGTTATTTTTTTCTGACATATATTTAACTTTAGCATTGCCCCACCTAAGATATATATAAGAAGACAC
>NW_019213150.1:0-75685 GCF_002532875.2 Varroa jacobsoni | reverse complement strand
ATATAGAAATGGTGTGCAGACATACAGTTTTTACGCTTGAGGAACAACGCTATATTTGTAATTATGTCGCACCATCTCATAAAAACACGTCAGGAACTAAAACAATGAAAATGCAGCCTGTTTAAGGGTCTTGCATGTAAGCAATTCACTTGATGAAATGCATTTAGTGCATCGCGCGCGTCCATTATTTTTCTGAGTTATCTGCAGGTACCAACCTGTTTGCACTCGATAATGAATTCCATACGGCAAAGGAGGTCGCGCTTATCAATCAACGAGAAGACATTCTACGCTTTCTCGATGCTGCGATTGCTAAGGAAAGTGCACTCAATACTAAGGTAGGTTACCAAAATGCAAAACTTTGTATTGACCATATTTTCGTACATTTTTTAGAGGCAAAGTGTAGACAAGCGAATAACGTGAAAGTAAGATGTATTGCGATTATTCTGCATGATTGATCTTATGTAGGTAGTGCAAAAATTGAAAGAAAAAGCCATACGTGACGCAGAGAAGAGGGTGAAGAAGTTTGAGAAAATTACTCATAGGTCTGTCGAGAAGGCGGAACGAGATCATCGCAAAGAGCAAAGGCAACGGCGGAAACACACGCTCATAGTAAGTCCACTTCACCTGTTTTTAATTGATTTGATCATCTCACTGCGTACGAAAAGAGACTGGCATGATCGTTGACCGTCAGGAACAAGTACCCTGCAGCCACTCATACTGCACTTATAGATGTAAACCTATACTGCACTTATAGCTGTAAACCTATATTTACTCCTAAATCTTAGTTCATTACAATTTAGTCATGCTAATTAGGCAGGACATCATCGTCCTGTAACCGATAACTGCTAACATCCAGCGAATTTAACCCGACATAAGCTCGTTTGAGTCCGGAACGATCTGCTGTTTCCCAGCTCGTCCTTCGTTGTCACGTAGACATATTCTGGAGCGGACTTCGTAGTGTACTGTAACGGGGCAACACACTGGTGAAAGGGTGGCATAGCATCGAGTCTTTAAGACCTCATCCGCGCCTGCTCTGGATTTGGCGAAGCACCCGCTCATGCTATGATTCCGAGACCAACCGACGATATTTTTACTTACCTCGTTTGCAGCAGCTTTTTTTCGTCTTTGCGTTCCTTTTCCTGTCATATTTCGCATCTGTCGAGTTCGAGTCGAAACGCCTTTTTTCGGAGAATACGTGCTACAATGGGACGAACACTTTAGAACTCTTATCCGGATGGCCTTTATGGCAGGTAAAAACGTATAGACCTCGGAAACACTGGTTGCAATCTCTTAGTGCTTTATTCTTGGGAGAACAGGTTGACTGGCCATCCCTTCCGTGGTCCTTTTACTATCGGCGTCAAGCGACGGTTTACTAATCAGTATGCCATGACCGAAACGTAACAGTGCATATAACATGCGAGATGCTCGCCGCCCTGAGCCTACGAATTGTGACGCTGCTCGTGGCGAAGCTATGCAAACTGACCAAAGTAATGATGTAAGAGCCAGCTGCGTACCCAGCCCAACGATTACTACTAAATATTGTCGGAAAACTCGCTTTCGGCTAATATTTCACATTACAGTAGCGTACGGTTAAGAAAAGAGTATTTTTGGACAGACCAGTTCAAACAGCGAAAGCCTACGACTCCGCGTGCATGCAAGAAATGCATGTGCAGTTTATGGACCTATCAAGCAGACCTTTTTAAAGCAGACCAAATTTTTAAGCAGCCCTTGATAATAGTCTTTCAGAATAACAGGATCTTCGTATCTTCGTGGAACGAAAGCATCAGGACTGAGAGAAGAAGTTAGAGATTCCTAGTACAACTATTGCAATGCAAGAAGATCCATAAAAGTAATCATAAATATCAGATGCTTTTATGTCTGGTCATTCGCCATAAGTTTCGTCTTTAGAAGCGCCTGAAGTGGTACCGCGGAAAGACTGGCTTCAAAAGCAAAGATCGACGGTGATCGTCGATAAGCTTCTAATGAAAAAAATAACGAACGTGTTAGATAACCTCGCCCAAACCCTGTTTGCATTATTTCTCGGATTGCCGCCAACACTCGACTAAGAAGCAAGAATATTATTTCCAGATAAAATGCTAAAGCGAATGCCTCCACAAAGGTGTTGAGATTGCTTAGAGCTACGCTGCAAGGTAACCTTGTCTCTGTTGACGGACGCCACTGACAGGATCGGGGTGGAAGAAGCATCGAGCGAACGTCGGCATTTGTTTATTGCGGTATTGCATCTTTAATTTTTTACGCAGACGATTTGGTATTGTTTAATGTAAGGAAGTACTCTTTCCTGCGAGCTACATCGAGGGTGACCAAGCATATGAAAAAGATTGACCTCTGGTTCCATACAGAGACGCAAGCAATGAACTTCAGATCGGGCGTCTAAAGGCAGTCAAAGATGCGTTAAAGCTATAAAGTGAAACAGCAAGTTTTTGCTTTCTTTTTATAGTAAAATGTCAATCAGTTTTTTTTCGGCCGGCACATGCGCAAGGCGGCGGTGGTGGTAAATTTTGTGGCAGTTTGGTGCAAGCCGGCTCAGAGCTATTTTTGTACATACTGCTTTAGACCTTACCCCGAGTATAAGGGGAATCAATTAGTCACCTACCAAGTACATCGACGAAGAACTGGCGAGGCTGACAGTCGTGATAAGTGAGAGTTAGATTGAAGGTTGAAGTGATATAATCAGACAGCATGCTTAAAGTGGTATGTGCGTTATTATGATAACGCACTAAGAAACGTGTTTGCATGCCATCCTTAGAGGCACGTAGTGGTCTAAATTTAAATCCGGTCGTAGATACACTTCGTCTCATTCTGAGAAAGAGCCATCTAAAGTAATGCCTAACGACTGAACCACTGGACATAAAATATAAAGAAACATGCAGGGTTTTAGAGTTGTATATTCGCATCTATATTCTTCAACAAAGGTATTATTGTACATTTATGCAGATTATTTTCATTGATTCCTTTTTTTCAGTTTTTTGTTTGCTCATGGCCATTGTACATCTTTTTTCTTCTACTAGTCTTTTAATTTTTTGGTTTTGCGCGAATAAATAGATATTACTTCAATTCCGAGCGATGAAGCGGATATACTCTGAGGTGGTGAATTTAAATAAAAGGAATGCATCTAGAGACAACGAGATTCCCAAATGAATCTCATGGCGATCCACATGGCCAGTTTGTCACAAGTTATATGCCACAGTCAACAAGAAACACTTCCTGTTAGTTTGGTCTACATTATATTTGAACGTATACGGACTATTGTATTCATCGAATACCGTTTTATTAACGTAAAATTTACAGTTACTGATTATTGGAGCTGATTGAATATGGTAGTATTTCGACCCTATACATTATGTTAGCATTGTAAAAACGGTTACACGAAGAACGCTTAGAAGTGGCGCATCAAGTAGAATTAGTGGCGAATTGTATTATAGCTTATAATATAAAAATTAAGAAAGAACTGCACCCTCACCATTGCAAGGAAACAACACTTTCTCGACCTTCAGATTGATGAATATAGTGTAAAGTTTAAACGCTCGCTCGTTAAATCTGTCGATTAAAGGTATGTGCAGTTCAACTGGGTTTATCAACCTTCTATACTTAAATATATAAGTGTAATATTACGAGCTAAAATTCAGAGCAAAGAAACTAACATCTATATACGATCATGGGAGTTCATCTGTCACAAGTATGGAAATACTCTCAGTTCAATATGCACCATCTCTTACAACGAAATCAAATTTCGGTAAGCGTCTTTGCGTAGCTAGAAATTAATATTAATCCAATATGTTGGGCTGAAGCATAAATGTTGGCATTTTTTCAAACATTCAGTTCTCCCTTTACCTCTTCACTGTTTGTCTCTCGCTATCTAGAATTTAAGCATTTGGAGCCTGAGTGTCCTCTATATCGAGTGCAAAGCACAAGAAAATACGGTTTCTAATAGTTATTCTCTTGCATCGGGCAACATGCAATTACAGTGACCGTTTCTATAGAGAATTATTACGGGTGATAGGAATCGGTGTTCCTCCGTCAATGTTAAGCAGAGAAAGGAATCGGTAGCTTCGGGAGGTAAGCTGAAGTTCAATAGTAATCCAAGTCTCCACCCTAATAAGACAGCAATTTTATTTATAGGGACTAACACTGTCTTATGTACCAAAAAACTCTTGAGAAAAGCAGGGCCGTTAATAAGGATCTGCGTATAGTCCAGTCGCATCGTGTGAACGAGGTTGTCCAGCATAAAAGACAAAGCAAAGACACCTTTCCTTCACACCAATTCCAGACAACGTATAACAGAGGTCGATACCGGCCTGCAAGAGCTTGTGTTACTATACCGCAGGTCATATTCTCAACATTTCGCGCCGATAGGAATAGTATATTTTTTGCTCGTTGATAAATAAAATTTATAACAGTACATTTGAAAATAAAGAAAGTCTCAAGATCAGGATGGATGGGGTGCTAGGCGTTAAATTCAAAAATTATAGTGAGATGAAATAAATATACTAGTTGAAAGACGGAAGAAAATACTACAGAATAACCAGAAAATAATAATAATAATAATCAGGTTTTTTTCTAGGTACTGTATGAAAGGCTGCATTTTACTTACTTGAAACAAGTCGAAGCGGTTTGTCGTTATTTATTGGATTCATTCAGCTTTTAAGGCCGTTGTCATTTCCTACAACTTGAAAGAGGCTGTTCGTTGCTTGCACGGAAATTGAAAGTGTCTCCATAGATGACAAGTGTTTAACATGTTGTTTAGGGCTGACTATGGCTAGGCTACTAGGCTGTAAAGAAGCTTCCTATGCTTTTTCCAAAAAAAGCTTTTCTTTTATTACTTTTCCTCATTTGTTGTTTTCTTCTGATATGCCGTTCAAAAATGTATTCTTTGCTTGGTCAGCGTGTTGTAACCCTATTGAGTTGTGAGTGCGATATTAACTTAGAAGAACTAGAAATGTAGATGTCCTAAGTGCAAAAAAGGTATATTCTTGACATCTTCTGTGTGCATTTCTTCGAAAACACAGCCCGGGATATTTATCTTAGATATTGATTGATAAAAGAACCGCTCAAGGGTGGTTCGTTAAGTAAACGGAATTTCGGGAGCTGAAAATCTGCGTTTGTTGACAACTATGTGAACCCTTGGAAAAAGATGGATGGCTAATAATTCGGGAAATCGACCGGAAACCATGCGACCGCCATTAGTCACCTCAAGTCCTTTCGGTTTCTACAACTTTCGGAATTCTGCACATTAGGAACTCCCTGATTCCGAATGAGGATAACGACTTAAGAGATGTTGAGATTTAGCGACTTAACGCTAGATCTCTACATCTCTTCGACACCGATCACCTAGCCTCAATAAACTATTTTTGCATAGAATTGTCACCAGTAATAGGAAGTGCTGTGTGTACATCAACATGAACCAGGGATTGGAACGGTGGTTCCGAAAGAAAAGCCAAGGCCATCTTCATCCCAGATTATGCTTTGCATTTGGAACGATTGCGAGGCCCTCATTCATTGGGAAGCACACGGTTGATTAGCACATTTGTTTGGCTTTCTTACATCAAATCAACTAGCCCATTCAAGAGGAAAGGAGGCTGCACACAGTAAAAATTCTCTAGAGCTACTTTTCTGAGGTTTCAATGGAAGATTTTTGCATCCCCTATATTCTCTGAACTCTGAGCTGATGTGTTTTCACTTTTTCAATTGACTGGGCAATTGCCTTCGATACGGATTAGCAATTCAAAACGTGCTTGCAGAACTTCGTCGAGACGAAACCTATCACCTTTTGGAGGTATGGCAGACATCATTTGATGGAAATGTAAGAATTGTGGAAAACACGTAACATAATCTAAGATAAAACATAATACAATGACCAGAATAAAAAACGTAGTGTTTTCTATTCAGTAAAAAAAAAAAACATAGGAACGTGACAGTCATTCGATTCGTTTTCGTGCTGTAAATTGTATAACAGATAAAGCCATCGTCCTATTAGTTTTTAGTAGTAGATCAAAAATAATGTTCATTTGCTTAATAATATAAATAAATATAGCATGTATATTAATGCCATGTCTAATGCTAATATCAATAATGCTTTGGAATTTTCCGAATAGGAGGTTTATTACATATGGATAACCCTACGGTTTAACGGTTTTAATATGCGTTTCATTGCCAAATCAAGATAATTTCAACTTGACGAACAAAATTATACCGAATAATGTTTAAATAAATTTTTTCTTGAGAAACTATATGTTTTTTTGATGCTTTGCAGACTGATTCGCTAACCTCGGCAAACTGCCGGGTTGTATTACCACCCGGAAGTGCTAAAAATTCTGCAGGTGGGCAATCGCAGAAATTTTCGGAGATTGTGTCGACGATTAACGGAACCTCTAGACGAGGCTTTGGAGCAGTAGTCTCGAAAAAGCTTCTCAGCAAGCGGACAAGTACTTCAATCCAGACGCTCAATGAACAAGAAGCTGGAAAGGTTTGATTAGATTATAATTCATTGCCATTTTCTACGTAATATGGTTTATCGGTAATAGGCCGCAACTCAAGCGTATTTATTTTAATAATAATAATATACAGTGACGGCTATTCGGTGGGGAACAAATTTGACGTCAGATGAACAAAAAAACAGTTTCTTTTTCAATTTCTGGCCACTTTTTCGCAAACATGGTACGAAATAATGGTACAGATATTTTCTATGATCCTGTCTGTCGTTGGCAGATTGTCGTACTAGATCTTGCTTTTTAAGTATCCCTGTAAAAAGAAGTCAGGTAAAGCTATATCGCATGGGGAGCATTTGACAGGACCCCGCCTAGAGATCAACAGCTCATTAAAGCGATTCTTTAATAACGTGATCACGATATTAGTTATACGGAAGGGTAAATCTTCCTGCTAAAACCATATGTCCTTTTTTAATGATTAGGGTCACAAAAAGGGCTGAAATTATTTCCCAGTAGCAGACGGAGTTTACAGTTCAATTTTGTCAAAAGAAATAAAGAGTCAATGATGCCACCGGACTTTCCTGATTTTTTTAATATGTAAGCTACTTTTGTGGATATCCCGAATTTAGGTCTATGATAATCCATAGATGGTAATTAAACTTCCTGCTATTTTAAAGATGGTCACGATGTATGTGAAAAAGACTTGGTAAGGCGAACAACTTTTACGAAAAAAACTAAGAGAGTTCACTTTATCAATTTTTTTTTTTTAAGTAAAATCTTGAATGTATGAAATCCGTAGTAAAAAATATGTATGCAGTTGTTTTTGCAGGCGTTATTTTAATGCTGCTCCCGATCAGATGGCTTTCCCGTACAAATCGTATACACAGTATTTGCAATACACCTTTTCTTGTTTTCTATCGTAGGTATTAGACCCCACTCGATTAGGACAATTGAGCATTCGTTCGAAAGTAGACAACAACGATGTGATCTACGCGGCACCTTCAAACCTAATGTACGGGCAACGTACTAGAAGTCCTAGCCATGCCTCAACCGAGCATCTGTCAGCATCCAGCGGAGCTTTCAACAGTGCCGACGGGTCGCACGGAGTATGTATTCTGGGAACATACGCAGCATCCTATTGTGTTACTAAGGCATTCAGTGTCGTTAACATCTGAATAAAGTATGCGCCTCTTAGCGCCATTGTCATCTCTTTCTAGTAGATCAAGCTCTATGGTTACAAACAAATCTGCAAACGTATCATGCTAATATTAATCTATGCAATCATCTGTTTAACCTGTTTATGTAAAAGTAATGCGTTAGGTAAAATGTAGACATATGATTTTATATTTTTCCGCACACCTTATGCATATGCTTATAGATGCAATGACACCCAAAAGTTTAGTCACAGATTGAGCTTTTGCATTGAATGAATTGAAAATTTCGATAACTGCAGAGAATTCACATGAGGGACGTCTTCGAAGCCGGCTTACTTACTAGTTCTTCAAATGGCAACTTGAATAACATCAGCCAAACGACATCCAATCAGTCGGCCGATTCATGCGGCGTCGGTACGTTCAACACCATAATAGTACTGTTAATTGCTGCGGTATCTACAATACATTATCGTAATCAATAGTCGTTAGCTTTTGACATCGCTATCGATCTCTCGATTTGTATATTCTTCCATCAGGTCAATTCTCAAATAACACAAAACTTTCCTCATAACTCAATAATCAATCATTTCTAACAAATTTCACATCTTTAAGTAGGCGAAGATTTGGCCCCTTTGACGTCTTCGACCTCATCGATCTTTGAACGACCCGGCTTCGGTTCAGTGGCGTTCCGCAACTCCTTAGCAACAAATCCAGCGCTCGCTTTAGCGGGTCCCTGCGTAGTGACCAATGGCTCTTCGTCAAAGAGTGGTACCAGTAGTAGCGGCCAAGGCTTCTCATCGAGGACAACATTGAGCTCGTCAACAAACTCAAAAAGCAGTTCTACAACGTCTTCAGGATCTACGTCTGCCGAACATTCGTCTGAGGAGTCAGCGACGCTGAGCGGATCCGATTCCATCGGGTCCGTTGGGAGCTTGGTTCAGAGGACTAACAAGCGGGTACGTCAATTCAGTTAATTTAGATTATGTGATGTATCTAATTTCTACCTTTCGACTATACATAGAAAAATGGTGTCTTACTTGATTAAAGCATATTGTAAATATAGACGAGATGATTATACAATTGGTTTTTGCCACTTATCTTGAAACTCGCGGGCTTTTTTTAGAAACGGTCAACTTTTTTAATTTTTTTTTTTCTAAATTTTCATGTAAACAAAAAAGGTTTATGTTCAAAATTTGGGCCAACCTCACCGAGTAAACGTTTACTCGGGTTTTCCTTAAAGGAGCCTTCGTGAAAAATTTATATCCTTTTGAGTATTTTAAGTTATTTGCTACACTTATTTTACCCCAGAGCTACTGCGGCTGCATGCGATATCCACCATAATAAGACACTATATTCGCCAAAAACAATGAGCCTAAGTTATTTTTTTAATCAAAACGGGAATATGGTTTGTTGTAATTACGCTTGTGAACTTTTTACTGAACTATACCGTTTTCGAAATAAATCGAAAGAACTGACTCGTATCTTTATTTTGAACATAACAGACGTACAGGATTTTCGAACCGTCCTTGCCTAAAAAGGATAAATATAGCATTCATTTTCACCTGAACGTTTCCATTACAGCAAACACGACGGTAAATAAAATAGACCCGAGTTTCCCAACTAACAAATAAACCCTATTGTTCTGCTTATAGCATTAAAGTTAACCGTATCCTTTCATTTGCTTGAGTATATCGTTAACGAAATCCGTCTATGGATTATAATAAACCTGGTATGTGATCATAAATTGAAAAGTCGAATTACTTTAATTTACTTTATAATTAGCAGTTGTCACTGTTGATGCTAGCCCAACGATTCATAGTACTAATGTATCCTAATAATAATACTAATGTAGCACAAGCAACTAGATAAATGAGGTCCAAAAGTTATGGGCAGATGTGGCAGTTATCCTAAGCTAGAATGAATATTATACAGTACCGTTAAATTTAATGTTCTATTTATAAAGCGCACATAATCCATTAGCTGTACTGTTACTGATAGTGCTTTATGAACTAAAATTAACTTTTCAAAAACACTTCATATATGATTGTTACAGCGAAGCGACCTCTCAGACGTACCGTTATGCATTCAGGTTTCATCTTGGGATGATGAGCGCACGTCATTGTCATCGGTCGACGAGGACACCAATCCTGTTTATATTTTCCTCTCCGTACATCACTTGCAGGTAGCGAAACACTGCGCAATAATAGTCTCAATTTATATTTTACCCCAAAGGGCATTCGGAGCTAAGGCTTGACTAAGAAAAAATACATTCCACAATAATAAACCTATGACTTACGAGTCAGGTTTCCCCTTAAAACATGTAAATAATATTTATATTTAAATATCATACGTACGTCTCCTTTTTATTCGTAGAACAAGTGACGCTTTTAACTATATAGTACGTATACGTCTATTCTATTCCAGGAGTATTATTCAATTTTCGAACGCGAGAAAATTGATCTCGATGCGTTGCTACTTTTAAATGAAGCTGATCTCCAGACTATTGGCCTTCCACTTGGTCCAAGGAAAAAGCTTGCAAATGCTATCGAAATTCGGCGAGCAGCACTAGATAAACCGGACGAAAAATTTGTTGATTCACGAATGTAGACAAAAAAGGCGCATAAGTCAATTAGGTGGATCAACACGATATACAGGAATATTTATATGGAACTCTACACATTTTTTCATCAGACAGTAATATAAATGCTATCAATATTTGCGAAAGCTCTTCTAGGGAAATGTTAATCGTTGGCTTTTTCCAGTGCTTATGCAAAGGTTTCTATGACGACCTGCATAAGAAAGAAATGTTCAGCTTTGTGTTATTACAAGCACCACCGACCCGAAGCAGGGCGATCATTGCTAATAGGTAGAAACGATTCACTACGTATATAACTCTCAGATCGTGCGTGAGCTTAATAGCTTGTTTCAGTGTGCTCAGATCGTAGTCGGTAGACAGAAGGAGAGGGTGGAAGGTAAGGGACCGCCATTGCAAAATATACAGCAAATAGAAAAATAAGACAATTTGTACATTTTCAATCCATCCAGATACTGTACAGTTCGACTACTGACATCGACATAAACGGAAGTTCCACTGACGCATTTGCGAAATAAAGTAATATATGAATATATATATATATACTCAGGATGCACTAATACCGGCACAAACGCGATTTATCTGTTCTAAAGCTCGTCCATAGTGATCACCGTCAGCAGCTTCATCATGCATCCGACGGGTCCATTACTCTTTAGCACAGCCATGAGCCGGATCTGGCTGTTAATAGTAATGGAGTTCCTAGTTTAAAAGTGACTCGACACATTACAGCAGATACACAAGCTTGGCCTACTATACACGCTAACTAACTTCAGCAATGTTTCAGCATCAGCTATATCTCTGTGCGTTCGGTAGTCGCGTGCGAGCCACGGAGGTGCCGTAAAGTAAGGCGGCAACGTTCCAGTTAGGTAGTTGACGAAGTCGTCATACAGGCTGGATGATACCCTTAGATGTCTCTTAGGAACGCTTTTAGCTCAAACGGCAACCCGGTAGACCACAGTCCAGTACACACCACTTTTCCTAAATGAACACTAACGCGTTTTTATATCTCTTCGGACCCACGCATAGTTATCTTCGACGTGAAGTCGTGCTTTCTCGTCTGAGTAGGCGAGCCTCTAGTTCATTCCACGTCACCCAACTGTCTATAGTGGGTTCGAATCGGTACCGTGCTAAAAGTCAATAAGCAATCCCAAACAGACACTACTACTTATGGGGTTAGCCATAAGCACTTGCTGTTATCGTCAAGGTAATGAAGTGGCGAAAACGTACGAAGTCCTTGAAAAGTCGCTTGGCTCGTACAATACGCCCTTTTGTCATTGATGCCAACAATCGAAGTAACGACGTGGTAATAGTGACATAAATTAAATTTACTGGTTCTGCACCTTGCTTTTTCATAGAAATAGCCTAGCACTTAGAAGTATCCAAAAATGAATATATATTGTATGCGTCGTAGTACTATATGTATATATAACTTTTCGTACGATACACTCATTTTATACACGTAAACTGTAACGTTGAAACAGCGGCTTTTCAGTTAGATATCAGATCGAGCTTTTTTCCTATAATATTTCATATCAAAACGTTTACTTCTATAGAAGTTTTTAGAATGCTGTTACGTCCAATTGAATAACACATGTTGGTTCGAATCTCATAATGAAACACACGGCCTGCTTATGAGCTTGATTTTAATAGATATAATGCAATAGAAAGCTCAAGGAAATGACTATTTTCGGCATATATTGATCAAGTGCTTATATTTGTAGTGCACGTATACCGTTCGCGTAGCCTAATGAATTTAGTACAAAATCTAATCAACCACATAAATAAAGTACTCTAAAGAGTCGAGGTAACTAAGACAGTATGAGAATTCTTAACACACGACTGCTTCCAAAAAAGGCATTCTATGTGACCCATTTTTTTTTGAAACACAACCTTTTATCATATGGGTTGCTATTTGGCTGGAAAGCGGTACCTCGACGGCAAGGTTGGTCCGTTGGTGGTTAGTGTTCGCTGACGTGCACATATCAACAGCATGGGTAATATTCTCCTTCCTAATTGGTTCGATTCTGCTTGACAACATAGGGGGCATGTTGGTAAGATGAACATTAGGAAGGCACCTATTTATCTGGTGCCTTTTGTCACTGCGGCATTATAAAAATAAATGTCGACATGGTGCATACACTCATTATTGGTGGTACGATGCTGAAAGTATCTGCTATCTTTAGTTGAGAATTGATTGTTAGTAGAGTCTTTGCCTTGACTACTATATTTACAGATTACTGCCTTGCAAAGAAACACAATAGGTAGTGTATACCAGCAAACCTTTAATGAGTATTTATAGTAATTTTAATGGTATAGTGGTTCCTTGGGCGGAATTTGCGTAGAGCTTATGTCAAAGGAAAACCCCCTGATGCGAGAACGTTCAATAGCGCGTTGGTGTTATAACATAGCCCCACTTAACATTAATGTTAGCTTACTAGTGTTATTGCAAAAATTAGTGTCAAAATACACAAAGTACTGAACGTATCGACGCGTCGTAGTAGAATTGGAACTATTGTATATTTTTGACAGACGAAAAAGGAAAAAATGTATAGACCTTTTCAGACATTGCTTTTTTACTAATAAACAAGGATACAAATGAGTTCGAGTTATTAGATGTGCTTAATTTTACATTTAATTTTTATCGCCTTACTTAACGATAGGGTACTAATGGTGGACATATGGGTATAAATAGACCCCATTTTACGCCCCACCATAGCTATATAGGCACAAATAATTGTGTTTGGTTGACTGAGAGGGAAGAAAGGGACTCCGCACCGCGACTATAGTACGAAATAAGCTGTTTGGACGTATTCGTAATTAGTAAAGCAGCTACATTTGACCTGAGCAACGCAAACGCAGAATGGAATATAGAAGCGGACAGTTTTCATGGTTGGTACTAGAGCTGGAAACCAAGCGGAAAACGTTGTTAACATGCATCTCAAATTGAATCCAGTGAGGATAATTTCCTTTCGATTCCCAGTTCATTTGCAACAATTCATTTTTCGCAAAATGTATTTAGTAAAATTCAGTCAGTTGAAAAGTCATGGTTAATTGAAGGAACAACTGCAATCACTTCTCCTCAACATTTTTTTACACAGTAATGCTGTTAGCGCTTCACTAGAATTTGTGACATCGAGATGAATAATTGAAGTGTCACGGGCTTATTTAACCGATATTGCTGTTCCGTTGCAATAGTACCTCTTCCTGAGGTCATTCTCACCCTATACATTCGAGCCCAGTTGAACATTATGCGATTAGTGACCGTTGCTCGCTCCTCTGCGGTTTTATATTTTCTTGTGATCTTATTAATTGCTAGTTTACACTATATTTACATCTGTAATTATGTTCTATTTTTAATCCTGTCGAACGGCTTCAGTAGTAGGATTCATTACAACGAAATATTTTCGAGTTTAATCCCTTATCCTTACGCCATCAACGTATAGACTACATTGCTCTATCTTAGTATTACTAAATGCCAAAGTTTGAATACCTTCAACATCGTATTGTGAAGTAAGTACCATCACCCCATTAGATTAATTGCCTAACTTATGATGTTAGGCCAATACGTCTATGAATCTTCAGTTCTGAAGTTCACCCAAGAAAAGTATTTTATTTAGAAATTCGTGCCCACGGTAAATAAACACCTCGGCTATATGAAGAGAGAAACTAATTGCTCGTGCCATAATGACGTACATTCTCTAACCAGCGGCAACGATTCGATAAAGGTAATAGCGCTCAACGGTAAACACGTCATTCTCAAACGGGCCTATTTATCACAAGGGCCGAGTTGACACTGTCACTTTAAAATCATACGTGTTATATAACTAGCGGAGTGCTTCAATTGAGCCTTCGTTGCGCTCTTTATGGCACATTCTTTTTACAAACTTCAGCTTCTTGTGAAGAGCCTTTCATAGAAGACTTGCGCACAGAGAAAACAGACGCAACGTCGATGAGTCGAATATTAGCAGAGAGCATCCAGACCGAAAGACTACATGAAGTTATTTGTATCAAACGGCTAAAAGGGTAAAGTGTAGTAGGTACGCGACTTCAGAATTAAAAACGCCGGCATTTATTTGGACTGGGCAACAAATTACATTCTGCGAGCACCACCCTTCAACTGCGATAGGAAGCGGAGCTTTATTCGTAGAATGAGTATCTATTGTTTTCAACTAAACCCCGCTTTTCTTTATGTTAGAAAAACCGATTGAGCTTGATTATGTACGCTCTCTGACAGCGAGGGTTTTTACTTTGGATCTTTACCATAGGATTATGTTCCATGTGTAAGAATTATGCCGAGACTCTGGCATGTTTAGAAAATTTCAGTTTAGAGATAGAATTGGCTATTCGACATTTATTTTTTGCTAGCTTGTCTTAAATTATTGCAGTGCGCCTCAGCTTTAATTAGTAGGAAGGTTGTCGACAGAAAATTTTAATGCCAACAGTGTTTGACATCCTATGCCATAGGTGCCTCTCTGCGTGCTATTCAAGACAGATTTCTAAGCATTCGGACGTACGCTCTGTACCTGTTCGTGTCCTTCGTTTAACGAAAATAAATCCTTGCCGCACTGCTGATTGGTGTATTAAATCGCTTTTTAGGGGCTGTAACGATCCGATGCAAAGTATTATTAGCCCAGAACGTAAGATGTTTTCATTGAGCGAAAATTATTTCTTTAAATTCATCCAGTCAGACATTGACCCACTTACGCGCTAATAAAAGTTTTTTAAGCTTTGTGAATCTACTTTATTGTTGCGAAGCTAAAAAAAAGTCTTCCTGAACGAAAAGCATGTTTGAAATCGAAATTTTCTAATCAAAACTAATATTTCTTAAGTTTGTGAGCAATTTAATTAACGCTACGAATTTACTCATGAGAGAAATCGATTCTGAATGTACGCAGAACTATTTTGAAGCAACATTGGATCACTTTTGATTGATATCACTTGCTTCCAAAAAAATTCGGTTAGAGCAGAAAATTCGTTTTAGGAAGCTGACATTGCCGCTCTCTCGGAACGATTCAGGGAACGATTCAATTAAGCGATTCACAAGTGCCGTCAAGTCACAGGCTATGGGAATAATCAATATAGATGCTTCCTCGGACCCTGGTTTAAAGATAATAACTATTTGTACCGTAAACGGCTCTGCAATATTGATTCTACTTTTCTTAATAATGCATAGTAATTGTAAGACCACTGGACAGGATACATAAATGAAACAAAATACGGGCATATATGCTACGGTTACTAGTTAACGCACATAGAAAAGATAGAGTAAATCCTCATTGACACCAAGTCTATTAAAACTTAAAGCAGTTCGTGCGAAAGACCTTCGATATCTGGGGTATCTCACGACAAAGTTGCATTTTATGATGAACGCCATGGAAACGCTCTGGGTGTATAGCTGACGACGTTATCGACCTTTCGTCTCCTGCATAAAAATTATTGGAAAAACGTGGACCTAACTAACTGAAGATCCGTTTGATAACCACAGCGTAGATCTTGTTAATTCGTGATATCACTAAAACTTCTTCCTGTCGCTAACTTAATATTAATCAATAGTCTTGAAATGAAATACGTCTTTGTGCTCACGTGGAAGATGCAGGAAAATAAAAGCACGACTTGTACTAAAACAAAAGTTGAATTTTACATTTTTTAAATGAATTTTTACATTCAGATTCAAAAACGGCCAAATGGCAAAAACGGATCGCCAACGTCAAGAACATGCTTCAACCTGATTCACTGATGGTCTACTATGATCTAAAACGCCCAACAATTGCAGCAGTTCCTCGTGATAACGCCCAGACGTACGTAGCACTGTTTGATGGCACTGCTCCATGAAAAAGCGAAATAATTAGTGATACATCGCTATTATTCTTCGAAGCATTTTAATGTCTAAGGTCGCCCGCGGTACCCTTACTTTGGAGCAAGTTCTCGGTTAGTCAGCAGTAAATAGGCATCCATAGTATGTAAGGATAAATCGAAACAATATTATGGCTTATCAGTAAAAGCAGACGTACCATGAAACAAAAAGACTGGGATTTCTTAGATTGTCTTATAAACCATAAACCGAGAGGCACCACTTGTTATAGAGTTAAGTAACATCTAATAGAAGACTGTGGAATTAGAATTATCACAAATGCCAATAACCATTGGACTTCCAAGGACGTTTGCGGTGACTCAACTCCATTTACTCTATTTCCAGCGCTGAATCATTTCATTTTCTCTTTCTGTTGGCAGTCGTCCGATATATCATTAATAGTATAATCACCATCAGTTTTGTCAGATTTACTGTTATCGTCGTTCTCCTCATTATAGAAAACACACGCGGAATGAGCTAACAAAAAGATGTTAAAAAAAAACCAAGTGCTTACCCAAAGGGAGGAGAGTGGAAAAAAAGCTCGAATTCATCTTCCATGCATTTTATGCATAGCATAAAAACTTGCTTACAGCAGTAAACTTCTATGTTAGCAGATACTAATCTTAGCAATCGGAACATCACAAGGGTAGGTTAATCAATAGTCGAAGCAAGCGCAGATGATGTTTTTAAACACTGACAAAAGCCGCGGCAGCACGTTAGCTAATATTCAGTTTCAAATAGAAGTCATGTAAGGAATAAAAAGGAATCGGTATTTGAAAACGTCCATGCACATTTAGACGCACACGACTTCACAACATGGACACGCACAGACAGAGACTTCTGACCATACACCAACACAGATGAGAAGATCATGACAGAAATATAACTAGTGTTGGCAAGTGCTCAAGGACGTCGGCACGAATTTCAGCTAACCAAACACTAATGCCACCGATGGCAGAGACAAGCAATGTCGGCAGCAAAGGTTCACGAACAAACCTATCTCCGCCTATTGAATCTCCATCCTTCTATCAGACTTCCATTGCAGCAGCAGCAGCAGCTACTAAGAGGGCCGTACTATTGAAACTTTTAAAAAAAAGAACTACTCAGATAACTATCCGTACGCTGACCGTGCGGTAATCTCATAAAGACGAAGACGGGGCTCAGAACGCGAGCGTGATACAAACAGAGTTACGCTAACATGTTAGGAAAAAGTTCATTTGCCGAGCTCCGTAATAAAGAGCAAGATGTTCTTTCATCTAACAGTGACCATATCTGTCAGTATTATGAAATATTCGTTTTATAATACAGAGTGCCTTGCGGTAGCATGTCCACAAAGATCGTAGGGAAAATATAAGGTGAGTGTCACAAACTATTCTAGTATACCTGTATATGCTGGGTGTGTCAGTGGGCGCTGGCAGAAACTACCAATAACTAATAAGAGACGGGATGGGTAAGGGTTTAATGAAAAGATTTTTGCCGTCTATGGGGCGTTGTTATTAGCTGATGATTATACGTATCCGGAATAACGAAAAATGTCAACTATTTTCCTTCGATTTGCAGTTGACAGTAATATTGACAGGAGAGAGAGGCAAGAGTCTGGGAGAGCAAAAAATGTTATGGATTCGTAAAATTACAACCCTATTTAAGCTAGTCCACGCTGGTTCATTAAAGAATGTTTTTACTGTGTATTCGGCAAGAACGCAACAAGTGAGTCACCAACATAACCAAGCTTGCCGTTGACTCATGTACCTGTCTAATTATAATAGTATACGCATATGGTTAACTCAGAAAATGCAAATTCCTAAATATTTACGTAATCAGCATACACGTAGACCGAATACTCTGGACAGAAGCGTAGTACACTGCTAACTATCACTCCGGAGAGGAGTAGGTGGAGAAAAAAAGATATTCGAAATGAATTCTCAAGTACCTACCATATTTCACCGATGCTTTTTATTTATTCATACGCTAATGATAGACAAACGAAAGCTAATGACGTTAGATAATTTCAGATTTCAAGTTAAATTGAAGTAGGACATTGTTTGTGCTATTGGAATGTACTGCTTCGAGGGCAACAGCTTCGCTTGTTGACTCATTCAGACAGCGGCTTGGTCAGCTGAACTGCGCATACGTTTTTCTACCTTTATCCCTGTTCTTCAGAACGATAACGTTGGTTCTAGGTAAAGTTGTCATTAATGGTTGCTACTACAGATGTTCTAATGATCTGTTATGATTTCGACTATACAATATCATTTGTCCCTATTTAAGTTCTAACTATAAGTAAGGTAAACCGTACCCTTCGAGCGGCGACTGTCTTGACTACAGATTGCTAAATTATTTTTTCAGCTCGATATTTCTCTCCAGTAATTAATAATAATAAAAAAAACATCAGCGCTAAATACGCACGGTTACGTTAGCCGAGGTAATTTGGTTGCACAGGTTCACAGGATTGTCGCTGTTCGACGAAGCCACCGTCCGTCAAAAGTTTGCCCAGCGCGTGCAAGCACAACCGGAAGAATCTATAATTTTCGTTGCTGCCAGCTGAAGTAATTCGTATTGTACATTTCCTGGCAGCTAAATGTGTACGCTCAGCGTGAGAAGAAATGAAGCGTACAGAATGCAGATACACTATCTGTATAACCTATAACGAATATCTACGAAACGTTTACTTCGTACTGCTGCATGCTCTCTTATATATGGCCATATGTATTACGTGACATCGCTATTCTGACAAAATAGCAAATACATAACAATGTATGTGTAAGTGATACCTCTAAGTTATGACTTAAATCACTCGTAAATAACGTGAAATGCGTTTTACGAATTGGTAACTGTGATAATAGTGTAAGTTTTTCTACAGACAAAAACGTCACTAACTAGTGACGCAGATTTAAAGCAATTGTGAACTTAATTATTTGCAGTCCCGTCGTGCAGGGCAAGCTAAGGAGCATCGCACCTTTATGTAGCACAGGTGTGGCTGTTAAGTACGAGATTTTTTTCCACATGAACAGCGAGATACATAAATAATCATTTGTTGATTATTCTGAAACGGACAAGCGTTGAATATCTGCGGATTTGGATATCAGTCGGTAACTTTTTAGATAATTAGTTTCGCCAGATGTTCAACACGACATCCCCTATAAGTTGTATTTTATTTAATGATTTTTCATTAACTGTTGTTAAATGTGAACTCTATCATATCAGTTAAACAAAAATGCTGCAGTAACAGAATTAGTATGGCTGGGACTAGTTCTATGGATACTAGTTTTCAAAATTAGTGAGAGTGCTTGTTTTTTTTTTGTTTCGAAGACGAAGCAACATAAAAATCTATCTAAAAATGAACTTAATAGGTTTTATAACAAAAATTCACAATGTAATAGCTCAAACATCTGGATCTATATAAATATTTTGTAAACATTTGCATCGTTAAGCTTTCCCTATCGGTATTATAAGAAATCTTGATTATCCATGAAAGAATATTTAAAATTAGTATGTTCGAGTTGGCTATCTCCCCTTGTCAGTTTTATTCGGTACCATCATACTGTCAATGTGCTGTGATCAGCTAATTAGAACGAAAAATACAAATATAAAATTCTACTTGTATTGTGAATTATTTTCTTGGATACTGAAATCCGTCTGATAAATTTTTAAATTACAAATATCCACGGTTACGAATCCCGAGAAGCCTCTCACATTTTATATATATTTGGCGAACGCCATACGCTATTGTCTGCCAGTTCTCTTACGAATTAAATTTCGGAACCACAGTAACCACATAGCAAATTTTCGTTACTCTAAAGCCCCTTGATCTAGATAGCCCGAACAAGAAAGGTAGCACAGAAAATTCCCGAGTACATAGTGCCACAACAGTTGAAAGCGAGCAATTACGATGTAGGACAACTAAATAGATAGAAATGCCACGTACAAATTGTTTATCGTGTTTTTCTCGTACCGATTTTTCAAGGAGTGATTAGCTCCTTCAGTTTGAGTCGAGTCAGCCACGCGGATCTTTCGCAGTAGTAGTTAGAAATCACAATAGGTAAGCCAATCGAGTAAGCTCGATTGGCACCGCAATCACGGTGCACACTAGTGAGAATACTTAAGGTACTTGTAGACAGACAGGTAGCCCAATGTGACGTATTACTGCTGACCCTTTCATCAAAAAAACCCGTAACGTTTTTCCTGGAACTTTACACAGCTGAGGCAGTGGGAGATGGACAAGAGGATCATTGTTAACAATCAGAATAAGCCGAAGGGCATTTCTGCGTGCCTATCCATAGATGAACTAATTGAACGACTAATCAAGTAAAGAAAGTAAGAACAGTTAGTGTGGATCAGTGTAGACAGTGGGTGAAAGGGCTAAGCAAGTTTATTTACTATAGAACTGAAATAGACTTGTTGATAATCAGTACATGAGCGAGAGACTTAGCTTTCAGGAGAACGAAAAAGGAACTATGCGTATTAATTGTGCGCCTTATCTCTATTCCAGGTGAAAATCGCCAAAGTGTATTGACACATAGTATTACGGAAAGTCTCGTTGCACCAAATTGCATCTCTTTGCACCGGACTCTTTTTCCCCATCTGTCCTAAGTGCGCGCACTTATTACATTGAGCCCTTTCGAGAAAAATAAAAAAAAAAAACAGATTTGTTTAACTATTAGAAAATATTAACCTGTCGTTTGTCGCTGCTTTCAGCTGGTTCATGAAAAGTACATCCACGCTTATAAAAAAGCACTGGAGGGAAAAGAGCATAAGCGTTATGAACGGGCCTTCGTTAAAATTGCATTATCCTGTTTCCAGACTTTAGGTAAAGAAATATAATAAAAAAAACAACGCAGCTCTGGTCTACAGCCTAATGCTGGCGGTCCACCACCCACACCGGTTTCAAACTCTGTCGAATTCAGAGCAAAATTAAAATTCAAGCTCCTAAATGCCCCTGTCTAACATGACACTGTCGAAGACGGGCGTGCGTGCATATGAGAAATCCGTTGCTGCTGCAGCGTGGCAGCCTTAAGACAGCGAAAATAACAATAATGACAAAGAAAAGAGAAGAAACAACAAATGCAACGATGCCACTGAGGCCAATGTGCAAGTTCATGTGTGCAGGAAAGTTGCACGCAGATATATGATTTTAGCAACGAGAAAGATAGAGCTACGCACGTGCCAGCAAGACAAAGAATATAGAATAGGGCAAGCAAGCTAGCGGGAGAAAAAACAATGCTCGTTGTAAGTCCATATAAAAAGTCCGACACGTAAACTGAAAACGAAACAACCAGGCCAGTCCTGCGTTTAGCAGAAGGAAACCCATGCTATAGGGTCCTAGTTTCTGACAAGGGTTTACATAGAGGTGTCTTTGGCGATCTATATTAAAGTTCGAAAAATATACCTCTGATATAGAAGTAGATAAACTATTAAAAATATTACACAATTGTGATACTTAATGCAGCGCTATAGCTTAAGGTCTTTCATGCACAAATTGCACCGACTGTGCTCCTAATGGGTAAAATATGATAATTGCCGAGATCGGAGAAACGTTCTACCGATGCCCCATTTACTGCGACTAACAGTAAATAGAGGGATCGAGGTCCAGGTAATCCTCCGATAGAAACCACATAAGTAATATTCCTACGTAGAAAAGGATAATACTCCAGAAGAAAAAAGAAGAGGAAAAGAACCCGCATGTTCAATGGTTCCCGTATGACATCATCCCCGCAAGCAGGTCGATTAAACCAATAACGTTTATCTTACGACAAAACTTTCGCGGTGCGTATCGGGTAGGTGTACAGTAATTCCATTCACTGCATAATTGGTCTCCATTTATAAGATTCAGCTAAACGGCCTATCGGCAGGTCGTTACCGTATGTGACTCACAGAGGGCTCTGGATTGGTCCATTTGGTCAGTTGACCCTGGCAGTTGACCACGTATAAACATGACACCAGCAAGCATACTTTGCCTACATCTGAATGGTCAGCCGGTGCTGCTGTTGCAGCGTATTTTAGCGCACTTGAAGATTTTGAAGAGTGAACAAGTTGACAAGCTTCCAGGTTGTGGTATTTAAAGTGCGACACGCGTGACTCATTGCCGGACATTATAGTATCAGCGAGCGTAAAAAATGATAGTAGCAACGAGCGAATAAGATAGATATAATACTTGGATAGTGCAGGCGAAACTGGCCCCAAATTTGAAAATTATAAAAAAATAACACTTGAATTTGAAGCAGGCATAATTGAAAATAGAAACAATATACCTGAGTGACGCTCTAATCAAATCACGTGGAGTTTTTCCTCAAGCTCGGTAAGCAATACGACCTGGATTGCCTAAAGCAATCCTTGTTTCTAACTATTAACATTTAAAAAACAAGCAAACGACAAGAACATGCTTATACATTTGCAGTTGTGGATTAAGTTGCCGAACAATCATAATAGTTCATCTGGAACTGATATATGATTTGTAACAGCAAAAAATGAGCTGATTTAATGTAAAGTTATCCGATTTTTCTTCAAAGAGTCATACGAGGGCTAAGGCAATTCTTGTTTCTGACTAGTTCACTTTAGCTGCCCAGCTGGCTGTCGCTTGCTACAACGATAATAGGATGCATGGGCCGATCTACTTAGGAATTCGTTTGCTCAAATCGGAAATAGACCTATGTTAAAAGAAACCGTTTTTCCTTTCGTACGTTGCCGCTTATGGTTTTGACGGGTTCGGTAGCAAAAGTTAACCTGCAGTAGCATATGTACCAGCCGCGTTGGAGAAGAGGCCCGAAGCGTGCTATCTCTCAAAGCCGCTATGAATGCTGCAGTACAATCGGTCCATGGCGATCCGACATCACCGTTTATCACTTAAACTGATGCAACAGTGAGTTAAGTTTACAGGGACGCAGCTGAAACTGCTACGAGTACTCAGTCTTCGCACGCAGAAACGAGAAGGAAATCAGGCGAGGGTATTCCTATACGGAGATTCGGCGAAATCACTTAACTGTGCGTATGTCTTATTCGATAGTTGAAGATGCTTTTACGAAGTTTACGCAAGTTATTTGGCCTTTCTTGAAATTCGTAAAGAATAAATGACGGACCTGATTAAACAACATTGCGTTGTGTTAAATAAGTGCATTTCAAATGCTGATGTATTGACAATGAAGACGAATAGGTGCGAAGAGCTATTTTCAGATATTCTACTTTGAAGGCTAAACTTACGGAATGATCCAGTACGCCCCAAATGAGTACGTCTTTTTCTTTACGTGTTTGTTCTATACAGGTTGTTCTACTTAAAAAAATATTACCTATTAATTAAGCGATATTTTATATCGTTGAACAAAAAACATACAACAAATATCACACGTTTGGTTTACTAGATTTGAAACTAAGGAACATTTAGTCAAGAGCTTAAGAAATAAATTTGAAATGAAAGCCTGGTGCAAAGACAACCCGTAGCGGTGAATCTGCCGCCTGCGACACGCCCACGACGCTAAGCGGTGCTTCATCATGGGAGATGTCCACCGGCATCAACTGCCAGGTACAGTTGAAATCTTTTATCACATGAGGCCTGGATATCTTCTGGCAGCAAAGAACATTCAATAGCCATATGAGGGCTCGACCACTGCTGGGGATAAACATGCGCTGGCGCCAAATCGTCAAGTAGTTCTCAGTCACTCGAGTCGATTTTGTATTTTCCACATTCGGAACGAGAGTGATGAAGAAAAATAAAAGAAACACGCTTCAATCAAAAAGCAACATAAAAGTCACATCTTTTTAGGCACCGAGCTGGTTTGACTGTGACTATTTGCTTCCCTGTTTGGAATCTTGGAAGCCGATCGAATCCAACCGTGTTCATGCGTCGTATTCTCGATAAATGCGTTAAAATGTGAGTATTTTGAAGATTAGAGGTGATTGTTTCTTCAATTGCACTCTACAACGAAATCTCAGACCTAAGCTAACTCCTGCTCTAAATTGACCGGTATGGCAATCCTAGATAGCTTGCTTGGTGCGGCAGAAGCTCATCTGGACTAAAAATTACTCCCAGTCTGGATCACTGTTCATCGACAACGGACAGCGACATCTGATGCCGGTTGATCGCTCGTGTAGTTCTTATGTGGAAATATCGTGGACTTGAGTGCTGTCAGTGAATGCCAGTAGGAATAACGGTAACTCCTTACGATGGATTTTTAGCTGTTGTATTCTATCCATCGTTCTATAGCAGAATAAAATGATTAAACATCATCCCAGTAAATTGCCAGTGCCAATGTCGAAGTGTCTTTACACCGGCAACACATTTATCGTTCATTTCGAATATATATGACATCAGGGCGCTGTGATGCGGTCAATTGCGGTACTGGTAGCTGTTGGTGTTGCGGGCGTGCAAATAGCGCCGATGAGGACCGAAGACGTACTGTCCATGGTAAAGCGCACTGAGCTAATGCTCGTTCGAAGAAAGTAACGGATAACCAATCGTAGCTTAAGATGTTAGCAACATCACCAGCAACAGTGGTAGATTTCCCGCATTATGTCATCTGCTGGCAGCTCTAATATCGCCGAAGAGGCCTTGCTTCTTCATGTAAGCCTTTTTATATTATGCATTGCCTATAAGTATATACAAATGTATCTATACACATAAGTTTTTGTAGTTGTCTCGATGTTTTTTCATTGATTCAGACAAACCGACCGACATACAACCATGTATATAAAAACATATTTATGCATGGTTGTTCACTATATTTCAGTTGGTATTACCGATATTCGCTACTCATTTTTGATCAGGTTGTCACATAACAAATGTTTATCTCTAATGCTAGCCAACAAATAGAATTATCGAGTTCTCGAACGTTAAAGCCATTCTCTGGCATGCTTAGCGGTTGTGTACTTGTCACTTGCATTCCCTTTCCTAATGTCGTTGATGGCTTTTTTGAGAAATTTCAACAGTAGAATAAGTGATGCCAGCTATTAACCTCGATGCCATTTAAACAATCGGAACTAGACGAACTTAAATTTGCAGAGTATAGAGGCAAAAGCCATCGCTCGGATCTGTTTTCTTCGTGTCAGGTTATTATAGTTGGAGTGTAGCGATGAGATCGTGCCTCGGCATTAAGTAAGCTTTCGGTGTGCTGTCTGTCGCCGTGTCACATGAAGTTCTTCAGTCATTCAACATGCCTACCTGCATGATTCGTACAGTATCTTGTAACAGCCAATTATTCTAATATCCGTTGCAAGTATGAGCATCAGCTTACGCCCGAATCTAATTGGCACCGCCACCAAAATCACCTTCTTGTCTGTTTGACACCATCATCTCACCTGATCCTTTAGCAATGAGCGAGGCAGGCTAACCGATCTCTCATCTGTGATGCAACGCTTACTTGCTTTTTTTTCATCTTCAGTATGTTCCTTACGACTGCATGACACATCTTACGAGAACCTCATATTGAATCTACACGAAGCCCGTTGCCCATTCTCTGTTTTGCTTAAAATCTTCGATAACTACTGCAGGTCAGTTTTCCGCCTGAGGTGCTGAGATGTAATCTGGTCTTTCATAATCTTTTACCCTCCAGCTTTCATTTGTAAAAAGACTGGACCAGTAATCAACAACTGTGTTTTTGCTAAAGGCCTGGAAACGGACATAAGGCGTCTCCGATAGATTCCATTAACGCTTTCAATTTCGAGAAACAAACATAGACTGTCTTGAACGTTGATTTTGAGTACTGAACGTTATCGTTATCTTTAAAGTAATAATTTTCTAATAATACTCAATCGGCTTATAGTCATAGATAGCAGAAACATTGGTCAAACCTCTTGTACTAATGGGTCATAGTTTAAAAGCCATTTAAAACAGTTAACCCGCTAAATTGCTTCGGAAACGCAAGTATATGCAATTATTGGTAATTCTCCTTATTTCGTATGCATCTATATATAGACAGTAAAAAAAGCAAGAAGTAAGGAAAAATAGTTTTATAAATTTAAATAGAAAAGTCGTTGACAAGACAAGCGGGCGTCGATATACGTCAATGCTGGATTGTTCGAGCGATTTTTCTATTCTTCAGTTTCAAGTAGAGAGTTGCTGTTCTTTTACATGTTTTGGAGATTGATATACTCCTGAAGTTGAAGATGGCACGGCATGTCCAATTGCAAAAAGATATCGAAAAAGTCCTGCCTTCCGGCAGAAAATTTAAGCCGCGATCGCAGTTGCGAATGGGCGAAATTATGAATCAGAAAGCTTGCTGTTGTAAGATGAAGAATGCATAAATAGTTTTTGGCTTTTTCTCCTGATTTGACAAGGCTTCTTTAGTGACTTTTACGTACACATTAATCCAAATTCAGCGTACTCTAAAATAGATTTTAGTATTTATGATTGAATCGTTTCGATGAAAGAATACCCTTAGAAAAATCGATGCTCATTATATTAAATACAGCTAAATCTCAGAATAAATATCTTTAATGCTGTTAAAGGAACGCAACGCACATAATTTTTTCTTTTATTTTTATCAAATTTTTTTTCTCAAATGGTTTTCTTTTTTTTTTTACGTTACCCGTTGCACAGATCTTCTGTACGAGCCACACATGTTTCATGAATATGGCGATTTGTCGCCTTTCGACCCAGTCAGAAGAGACGAAATGACCCACTCCCTTTTTGCGACTGCCAGATGAAAGACAGCCAACAGGATCAGCACCTGGGTTGATGCCAGATAAAGACTGATTCTTTCAGGTGGTCACAGAACCACCAAGGGAAAACTTTTCAGACGACTATTACCTGGCAAAGTTAAAGGGTAGATAATTCTTATACTTCTCGTATTTTTCGTACCGTTGAATCTTATAGCTAATATACACTTGTTCTATTGACGGACATCGATTGTATATGTATAGTGTGCTTGATGTTGCCGAACAGATGATGATGAGTACTACAGATTAGTGGCTTGACAACAGATTGTCTCTATTTTGACTGAGGCGTAAACCTAAGTTTCATGCACTGTTGTACTTGGCTTCTATTTTCTTGTTTGAAACTATTACACCAGCTAACCAAAGACGTTTCTGGAAAGCAGGGCACGAATATATTTGAAAGTGTTACGTATACCCTAGCTAAATAGTAACATTGGCATTTTGCCTTGCAAGGTAAATATTCAGCGACAAGATGTGCAACAGGACTCTCGTAACAACATGCGATGCAAAGTTTGTCATCCAGTTGACTAACTGACACCCATTTTATAGTACTAGTACTAAGCTACGGTGTTCAATGGTGGACGAATTGGTTGGAGAGGTTTCCAAGTTCTTACTAAATTATTGTATTTATTGACGTCCGTTCTGCTTGATTTGCATGTGGCGCGCCTGTGAAACATTTGAAAATATAGTACGCCTAGGATTTTGTTGCTCTTGTTGACGCCTTGCAAGCCGCATGCCATAGAAACTCCACAAGGTATGCGTGAATGGAAAAAACGCCTTTTATCAGTCACAGATTATGTATATCAATAAAGCGTACCTGGCTGTCGTTGGCTCATATAGGCATGGAGCACACATGCGCGACATGCAACGTGTTATATCAAACTTTTCTCCATCTTTGTCTGTTGAACCGAAGGCTTCATCTGTCTGTTAGGATTACGTCTGTGAATCGTTTGATCCCACCCAATTCTGTCTCCCCTGCGTTTTGTACATTTGCATACTCTAATTCTAGCTGTAGCCGAGCAGAGTTGGATTGTATATAAGCCTCAATGAGTTCCATGTGCCTCCGTCGGACGCATCATTCAGAGCAGCAGTGACATGTACTTGACTATAGGTCACACACATACATATTAGTGTGCAAAATAGTTCCGAACAATACTGGCTATATTGCCGAAAACAACTAGTAACTGATAAAATCAGGTGCAAAGAACCAAGGACAGACGAGAGTACGTGAGCACGTCAGCAAGCCTTCTGACGGGTGCCGCCGAACGTAGGAAACAACCCCACTTCTCGCAAGGCGCCAGCCCAACGGCTGTAACATGATACTGCCAGCTTCACGCTATAATTATATCCATAGCCAAAAAATAGGCCGTGTGAGCTTGGAAGGATGTCTCACCTCAAAAGATCATCATGCTACTTATGCTATTAATGCAGTTTAGAAAAAAAATGCACTCAAGTATGCAACTGTTAATGAATTTGTTAGTACACACTAAGATGGGGATCATCACGGTAGCACATCGAACATGCTTCATAGAACGCGCAAACGGCTTGCTATTGTTTCGCGCTCTAAAGACTCAATTTGATTTAATGCGAATCGCCATGATAGAAAATCGCGTTATGATCTATCAACTTCGATTGCTATTGTAGCGTAGATTTTTTCTAGTAAACAATAACGCCAGCTAGGCGTTGATTCCAGCGTGACCTATAGTCAATACATGGACCGAGAAGAAAGTGACTCCGCTGATCCCCCGCGCGTAAATGTGTAGGATGCTCCCCCATATGATCTGCTCCGACGGCAGTCTTACCTCTACTACATGCATGCGACTTGTTTCGCAGTGTTGGAATGATCATCTACCAATTCTATGTATCCACTGCAAAATTGTGCCAACTCTTACAGTGTTGGGCAAAATAGCATATATAAATTAATAGAATTTCAAGAGATTAGCGATTACATATTGATAAGAAATCTAACATGTTACCCCTTACATCACCGGTCCATGGATTCGTCTCAAAGTACTTGTTCTGCATAGTTAAGTAATTATTATACTCAGTTATAGTTATTTGATTAGTTCTCTACAAAACGACTCTTGTTTTGATAGGATTTGTTGACCAACAGTTAACTGGACAGCCTCACTGTTATGCATGTCACTAATCAGTAAGGCGATCGATTAAGAAGATTATTTATTTAAGGGATTACGTAGTGGGTTAAAGCTCGAGCCAGCGATCTCAGCCGCTCAACCGAATACTCTCGCAAGCTATTTATGAACTATGAGACGACTTCGTGCACGCACAACATGCCTGATATGTGCGCACAGCGTGTAAACGCAGATGTCACCAAAATGCAAAGTATGGGCAGAATACGGCCCAGAAGCGTCTTTGCAATCGAATTGTGGCAAAAAAAGTACCGCACGCACCACAGTCGCACTTTTGCTGCTGCTGACTCTGCAGTTCTACTATCATTGGAAAACAACGATTTTTTTGCGCTTATTTATTCATTCATTAATTTAAATAATCTTTCCGCATTTATATTACGCATCAACAACCGTTTCGTATCATTGCAAACTGCTTGCACTCAATGGGGCACTTCCAGTGAACGGAAGTCGGTGTGTAGAGCGAGCAGCTGGGTCGGCCCAGACCTCTGCAACAACTACATGTGCATTAATCTATTGGCTGTAGTGGAACAGTAAGAGCTGCTGTAGTCATTTACAGCAGCAGCAGCATCAACGGCGCCAACGGTAGCAACAATAAGAACAGCAGCTATGGTAACGGTGATAGCAGTACTATTACTAGCCTAGTTTAGTTGGCTGGTGCTACTATCCCTCTACCGCTATTTCGTCCCTAAGTTGCGCAGTGTAGGGGGTAGTAGTAGTCGTAGTGCGGTAATGGTAGCAGAAGTGGCACTCGTCGTCGTTCTTGTAGGGCCAGAAACGGCAGCAATAGGTTGTTTAACGGCGGGCGATGAAAACAGCCAGTCCATGAGATCAGTGTAGTAATACTCGTCTGAGTAAGTGAGTAACCGACCGAGCCCTAAATGCCCGGCACAGAACGCACTAGGTGTGCTAGCGGCTACCCAAGTCAAAAATCCAGCAAGCGGACCCCACCGGCATAAACCCAACGTTGCTTGGTGTCGCCGCCGTCGTCACCACCGCCACCAGGGTCCCACCGTACGAGTGGGAAAGAGAGAAGAGAGCGACCTTAGCCTCACGCTGCCTTCATCGTTGCCGCCGCCGTCGCCGCCGCCGCCGCGACAGCGGAGAGAGGCAGGCAGGCAGGCAGGCAGGCGGGCGGGCGGGCGGGCAGGCAACTGAAGTGAGCGAGCGGGCCACGCTTTGGTGGAGGCTCCTCTTCGACAGCGTAGCTATACTAAGCTACGCTCGTAATGTTCCCGCTGGCACTGTTGTCGTAGTGGCTGATTCGGAACCAACGACCTAGCGAATGACTCTCCACAATGACGTGGAGGGTGCTGGAGACTATGCAACTAGAGACTAGGGTGAGAGTTTAGAGGCAGTACCCGAGGCTATGCTCGTTGAGGGTGCGCGGATCAAATAACACACTACTAGTCAGAGGCCGAGAGCAACAGCAAAAGCAGACGTCAAGAAGGCGGATAGCCTTCACTGCATACCACAGCGCGCGAAAGGCATTTCTCTAACCCATTACAAGTCTCTAATTTTTATATAGGTTATAAGCAGCGGTGTGTATGATATTTACAAAAAAAAAAGAAATTCTGACATAAAAGTCAATGTTTTTGGCTTAGGGACTTCTATTGAACTTTTCTGCGTGATGTTTTTGATAACCTAACATCTGATCTTTTGTCATATGTACAACGGATCTTTTTCGAAATGATTTATATTATGCATCGGCTGTGTGTGAACCAGTTGAAATTGTGCAGTGACTGAGTAATTATGTTGATGCAGGAAATGTGCGGCTAAGTTGGGAAGTGCGTACAATGCTTTCCTCAAAAAAAAAGAAGGTCGTCAGGGGAATAGCTGGCTTCAGAGCAGCCGGTACTCCCGGTCGCACGGAAACATTATGTTCGTATAGAGGTGACAAAGGAAATTAGCTTTGATGAATACTCGAGAGTGTGATAAGATCGTACTTGTCCGCCCAAGCCACTGGACTTGTCTAGTATTTCAAGCATCGATTAAGCCTCATTGACGCCATTTCATCTTGCAGCGTGAAACTCGAGTGCTGCATTGAAAGACAAGTGTCCCATAATTACTGACCGGTCATCGTTCAAGTGTTTTGAAGTTACCTAGGCCTAATAGATGTATACACTCTTCATAAAGTGACAGCGTACTTTCTCGATAAAGTTCTTTACCACTTAAGGAAAAGCGCCCTTATTCAACATTCATGTCTCGAGTACCTACAGTACAGCTTTTTCTATTTCTGATCTATCCTCGATTGCGGATACATGTATCAAGGACAGGATCATCGCAAGAAAATGCAGGTTTGTACTGTTTCTGTCAGGAAATCTCTAACGAAAGACGGACAGTTACTCTTCCCACCAGCATCGCACTCTTCATGTATGATGCAAATCTGAGTAGAACAAGATAGTTAGTTACATATATATGTATATACCACAACATGTACATATCCTTTTTTTGTACATATGTGGTACGCCGTTTCCTCTGTCGCTGATTATAAGTATCATGAATTCTAGCTGCTTTGGCGCTGTCACCGATCAGATTTCTAATAGGAGCGGAGGAGGGAGTTCCGGGAAAGCGCCAAAGTCCTTGACGTTTGCGTTCGGGGGAGCTAACTTCGAATTGTACCCTTTGGATCCACTGTACACATAGTGCTAGCATCGTAGTATACACGCGATTACTACTATAGTTTGCGACCGTCGCTTATACAGTTCATTCATCCGCCAAATCGAAGTAAACGTTTCTCTGAAAACTAACGAAATTTTGTTATAACGCGCAACAGAGGTTAGCCTTCCACAGACAAGTAGATAATGAGTATTGGTTATCAATTGGTGGTACGCCAAAAGAATTCATATTTGAGCCAATGTGAAGAAACTTTACACTGGCGTTTGTATGTGGCTTTCCATATATTTAGGTATGAAACATTCTTCATTGTGATAAGTATTTATATTATGAGGAGTACGCAGGTATTCGTTTTAGCGAACATAGAAACCTACAGGGAAAACTGAATAGGACCTGTGATATTTTTTCACTTTTTATTTTTATTCCTTTTTATTTTCACAAATTTACACTATTTGTTGTCATTTTTAGGAGGGTTTTTTTTTTTTTTTTTTGGGAAAGGTATTTGCATATATTAACAATTTATTGTATTAAGTTCTTTCAGTTTTCGAAACGTTTCAGCATTAGCTGGCTAGTACAGTCGACTGACTTATCGTTGTCAGCGTGACTGACTCCCTGAGAATGTTGTATCTTGCATTAGGTCTGCGTGCAGCTTTCCATTGTTCTCTGTTAAGTGCGTTGAAGTATCTTCAATTGTAAATGAACTTTGAAAAATTTTTTTCTTGTTATTATACTACTGTGAGACCGCGTTAGCTGTAGATTGCAGTAATCTCTTCCCATCACAACTATCTCAAAGACGACATAATTTTTGGCCAGCATAAAATATATGAACTACTTCTTTAAAAACCAATGTAGTATCACGGACAAACGACTAGCATGAGGGTATGCTTAAGCTCATTGGATCATTCCCGATGCCTATTTCCTCGGCCAACTAAATTTTCCATTTGCTATTTCGAAATGTCTTTTTCTGAGGTAATCTAGACCACAGCATAATCTTAGCCGGAGCTAGGCTAAGAGTTTGTGGTACTGGCTTTTAGGTTACGGATCTGTTATCATCGAGATTCTATTTGAAGCCATCCGTATGTGCTGTCTAATGTGAGGTCTAGCAAACGACGGAAACAATAACAGCATAGTATAAATCAAAGAGAGTCGGTCAGAGCTATCCTCAGCTGTACGTAGCTAATCGAGCGAAGATCATTAGGAATATGGCTCCATCTTAAATAGAGAATCCTTCTTTTCAATATTTAATTCCTAATTCAGAATATATAACCATTTTAGTATCCTCAAAATCATTAATTTCGTTTTGATTCAACAGAGGTAAAAAAAAATTCCTAAAAAATGTTTGCTTTTTCAGAATCATCTGTTCGTGTGGCTTAATTCGATCGACTCTTTAATTCCACGCATTCATATATCTATGTATATTTTTTGTTGTGAAGCGGAGGCTTCGGTTTCGAAAATAGAATTTTCGGTCTATAATAGTTAATTGTTTGCTCAGTTGTAGCTGAACGGTACGGTATATCATCTCAATGCACTTATCAACGTGCTCTTACGATTGCGTATAAACATTGGGAGTAGGTGTTATACTTACTACAGTTTTCGATCGCATTCAATAGCGTGAGTAGCACAACAAGACTACTGTGTTATGCTCAACATAACACTATGCTTGTATTCTACATTATGTCAAAAAAAGCAGTGAATCCAGAATTCGTTTGTTGCCATTAGCGAATTACCAGTGAAGGGTCAAGATATGCCAGATCCAGAAAAAAGATACGGGACGATTCGTCGGGTCTACGCTTTCATCACATATGGTGCGGACATTTAGGTATGAAGTGGAATACTGCCTTCGAGGTTGTTGTAGGCGCTGCTGCGCCAGCCGGTACTATACAGATAATCACAGCTACGTAATGACTGACGTTCAGTTGATGGTTGAGACAATTGTGAGGCTGGTATCATAGGGCAGCTTTCCATGGGCCATGCTTTCGAACCCAGGGTCTTCGTAACTGGACAATTCGTGTCCAGGTTACATTTGTAGTGACGCATAGTCCACCTGAAGTGAGCAAGCCCGTTGAGACGCGAACACGCGAAGGATACAAAGAAACGATATGAACTCGCATAAAAGAAAGGGTGTTTTCGCAAAAATCTGATGTCGTATAGCTTTCTCAAACTGGGCAGAGTTGAAAAACGTGAGAAGTGAGAGACTAACTTCTGAACCCACTAATAGTATATAAAGGGAAGAGAGTATGTACTCGTACGTGAAGATGGCAAAAGGATGCTCCCAATACGTTAGCGATGCCGAGCGGTTAATTGTATGTTACGTTTGCACATCACTAGCAGACGGAGTACTGATGCCCGCTATGGTTGGGGTATGGTATTCTCTCACTAGACCTAAGGAATAGACACATTTATTATGATGATAAAATACTACTGGACATAAAATTTAAGAAGTTTACTTATCTAGGTTATCCGGCTCACAACCGCCGTTGCATTATATCGATTGTTGCCGTTGTTGCCGAATAAAGTACAAGCTGTTTATCTACACGCATGAGTGTACGAAGGCGCGATAGTAAAGGCTTACCAGGTAAGCTATTTTCAATGTATAATAGCTGCTATTCCTGTACTGCTATGCACTGTAAAATCTCCGTTGATATAAGTAGTTCTACCTTACAACTCGATAGATTTATACATAGTGATAGCATAAACGAGCGTAAATGTGCACTCGTCATTACAAATTACTTGCTTTTTGCTTACTAAAAAATCTCCGACCATCTCCTTGAAAGCAAATACAAAAAGAACAACAATATTTTCGCTCTCTCTAAATTCGTCCATTAAACTCAAGGTAACAAAAAATAATGCATATAATTTCGAAACGTATTTTACTCTGCATTTAGCGAAGCTGACATGCATCCGACAAAACCTAGCTGACTACGAGCGTGGACGTAAAACTAGAGACTAGGCAACCCCGGTGCCTCCGAGAGAGTGAATAATAAACATTATTCAAATACAAACAAAAAAACGTTATGAAAAAAAAAAGCTGAAAGCTGAAGAATTTTTGTGACGGAAAATAGCAGTTTATGCTGCACGTCAGCTACTTTCTAACTTACAATATTTCGTTTGAATATATTAAGCACGTTTAAATGAACGAACCGTAAAACACTGAATATTTTAGTAAGCACAAATGGAAAACTACTTCAAATTAATAAGCTATCTTTGTTTGATTAATACAACCAGTAAACTGCGCCATAAAGAAGAAATACTGTATCTTCATTTGCAGTGTAGAATGAAACTTCTTCTTGCTACCAACCATAGGTAAGACCAACGATAAAATAATGAGATGCGATTAAAATATTGAGAAGTTAGTCTAAACATTGCTTTTTATAGTTACCATCCGTATACGTAGCCTTTGCCCCATCTTCTTTATAATAGGTCTTTATCATACGTAGTCATCAGCACAGGCCAAATGCTTAAGGCCCACAAGAGTCTGGCACCGGTTTACAAGAACAAGTTGCGAGAACCAGACGCAGTGATGTTCTAGATGTTCGAGATGGAAAGCGATATCGTGGTGGCTTTATTTGACAGAAGTAGTGTGATCTGCTGTATGCCTGGTGCTAAAACTAGTAGCAGCAATTTCCCATGCGGAACTGAAGGCGCAGAGAGTAACGCAGAACTTCGCTACCATTATAATCATCACGGACCTCGTAATCGCGACTGTCAGCCTCATCCAAGTCCTCACCATGTGCTTTCTGGCATCGACCATGAATGTGCGGTCTAGTTACGGATAACAAAAACCTTTTTTAGTGAAAAACAAGGGCGGGGAGAGAAACATGTCCGTGAAAAAGAGCTGCCGGCAGGCTGCCGTTCTAACGCTTAAACCGTAAGGAATTACAATACGGTCACAATGAGCGGGCTAAACCCCACTACGCCTATTGTAGTCAGCCATATAGCGAGCGCATTGCGTTCGCTACGACTCATGAGCACAGCAAGCGGCCAGGTGTTATGTTTTGGTTGACTGCCGTGATGGCTGAACCAAGCGTACTTTTGGATTTGGCGCCACGTTACTAGTCTATGCACTGTATTTGTGCGCGCGGGAACGTCCGCTACAAAGGTTAGCGGGACTAACATTCGACGTCGAAATAACCACTACGAAAGATGTACCCATAGAAAAATGACCCTTCTCGTACCTATTTTAGAGACTACAATTCTATCACCATACGTCCTTGTTGCCTGTGAATCTGTTGATTACAGACGTCGAGTCTGTGTGATTATATAAGTCGTTGCCCGAGAAGGTACAACAATTTACTGACAACACTAGCTTTGAAACTGGCGAGATTTGCAGGAAAGTCATAGTGACTCAGGGCTTACATATAAGTTTAATCACTACGTTTGACCTTAAGCGCCTACCCATTAAACGTAAAGAACCTTCCCCAGGTTCTATCCAGGATGCGGTCGACTTGCCCTGTATAAAAGCCTTGCGTGCGCTAATGTTGAGCCTTTCTTCATGATAATGACCCGAGCACAAGAGGATGATGCCATTTCTAACATTCTTTAGATCATATTTATGACTGGCCACAAAAAAGGCACTACGTTCTCAACCATTTATAGCTTGCCTAGTTAAAAAACGAGCTATGCTTGACTGTTCACCTACTCAACATTATTTTAGGTCATTTATACAGATCAACATAGGTTCAAGAAACGCACAACAAATCGACGGTAACCCAACATGTTTCAACGACTTAGGGCTCGGCATTATGTTAAAATTACCGTTAGAATTTTGATCCCATCAATTTTGATTTAATCCAAGTGTTAATTAGGTTTATCATGAGCTATTGGCTGAAACAACTTGTAAATAAAAAGTTCATTGGAGGTCCAAGACTGAATTAAATGCTACTTGACAAATCGTAGCTTTTATAATAAAATTAGTTATATCAACGGCTTAGCTGTTATGTACGAAAGGAACGAGAGGTTAATGTTTCAAATCTTGCCAACAAAACATAACTACGCAACTTGTCTGAACAAGAAATTCATGCAATTGATGATACTTTCACTTATAATTACACCGGAACTCCATTCTAAACTTTATATGCATCTCTACAAACATCTGGTTGCTTCCGAATTTTTATTTCAAGGTTTGGCAATCGTAGACACAAAAAAAGCGTAGATTCCATCGAACAAAGTGTATAGCTGTTTTTGAGAGTTGCCTTTAGGTGAGTTGTTGGAAGAGCTACTGCATTCGTTGAATCTATAATATATTGATTAAACTGTGAGGGATACCGTAACGTGTGCTACTTCAATTGTAATTTATAACGTTTTACATTTCGTCTATATCTGGATAAAGCCACCCCGCAACGGATAGATGACACCAGCATCGGAAGCAGTCCCAACAAAGAACTAGATACCACGTTTTCATGAAGAATTGTCCGTGTACTTCGAAATGCATGGAGTCGAACCGAATTCAGACAAATTTTTCTGGCTGTTAGTCGTAACGAGCATTCGTTCATTCACTGTTTTTCATGGTAGATGAAAGTGAGTTTTCTTTAGAACAAAAATCATCTAGTAGTTAGTTGCGTTAAGAAGCAACGCGTTGTTATCGGGATTTGAGAAAAAAATACCACTTATTACCCAATTTTTTTCACACCAGATGAACCCTCACCAAATTTAGAAACTTCGTTTATTTTTCGAAATATGCAGTCTTTATTATTACCAATTGCCATGCGACTTCCGAAAATCTTACGAAGATCTCCATGAAGCAGAGCGGAAGATCCTTATTTTATTTAAAGAGTTCGAAAAGTCGCCAAAATGTCACAAAAAGTCATTTCTGATCATCTTGGATTTTTGATGTGGAAATTAGCGGTTGGAGAGCAATATTTATTGTTGCCCCGATCGTTCAAACAAGCTTCAACGATTATTGTTTTATTATCTGTACCTTTTAGAGGTTTTAGCGGTTTGGACTACGTGTACTTTTGGGACTCTTGGCTTGCTATTGGTAGAATATTTTAATTCCATGAGATTTTTAAAATTTTTTTTCATATCCAAAAAAGAATAGTGTGTAGTTGACAAGTAATCGCTTTGAAGCCGCCATCGAAGTCAACGAGGACTACATGGAATATGTATGACAATCAGGAATACCGATTTTTGCACACTTAGACATTTTGCTGAAGTGCACATTTTTGTATAAATACAGTCTTAGAAACAAATAATATAAAGAAAATCAAAATTTAGATCGGAGGTCTTGTAGTTTGCATAATTATAATAGCATTGAATGCTTGAATATAAAACTTATATAACTTGCCAAAACATTGTAAATAACCTTCTTGATGCCACAAGGCCTATTTTGAACGAAACTGAACTCACAGGTACCTATTGGTGGAAAACAAATTCAAAACAAAATTTAGCGACTTTAAAAGCAAACCATTAGCAGCATGATTCTTGCAAATCTTCTTTTTGATCAGGTTTCAGTCGATGATACGTGACAGCTTAATACGTGATAGCTATGTTTTTGCCGTGCTCGCTGAACCTGGTGTTGGTCGACTTAATTCCAGTGGACCTACTGTTCATTATTAGAGACTCTCTCCGTAGAGAAACTCTAGATCCGCTCGCAATAGCCATTCACTTATTCACCTAATATTGAATTCGTTTCGTCCTTAGATCACGAAAGGCGAATAAATCGAATTTATCTTTGCGTGCCTGTCCCTATCTGTAGTAAGCCGAACCAGAAAGTTACCAGAAAGTCACTCAGCTCAATCGACGCCTTTCATTGTTTCTCGTGTTTTTCCACCCCAATCTAAATGGAGTACATTAGAACAATTACAAAAACAGCCAGTACTACATTAAACAGCAGCAGCAGCAGCAGATAAAGGTGCCAGCGTTGAATCTTCTGCTAAGTATCACTCTAGGATAATGGAGAGACGGAAGACCTGGCCAGACCTAGAGCTTGTACTAACGATCGATATCGTTTTATTCTCTACGAGAGGCATACGTCTGCACCTTGTTCAGTTATCACAGAGTGCCGTACGAGCAGCATCACTGTAGGCAGTGTCCGTGTTCGTGAGGCAGGGTTGCTGCCAGAAGTTCTTCTACGGCCATTTGCTCTTCCCGCGCTTTCAGCCGCTCCAGGGGCCGTTCTGCACCGGTAATTTTGCCGCTAAGGCCGTGAGTGTCGTGCCGTGACACACGCTGAAATAGCAATGGCGCGAGCTCTCGTCGCCAACCACTAACCACGACGGTTCCGGCAGTATCGGCACCACCAATATGAGTAATGTCAGTAGCAATGCGGTTCGCCACTATGCCAATGAAACCGATTGAATCAAATTGTACTTAAGGAACGTAAGCAAAACGCTGTTTACAAAAATTGAACTGGTGGTCTCGTCGTTGAAGTCAGTGTACGTTTGGCAAAATAGATGACAAAGATATATTGCAAAGAATTACTAACTTGGGATGCTTCGTTGAGAAGTGATTTGCAAGTTTTTCAGTATCGACTATCGCACTAACTTCTGTCAATTCTATTATACGTTCCATTTGGCACATACAATGCATTAACAACTCAAAATAGAAAGATAACGACAGATGAGGCGAAGTGTGTAAAGAAACACATACGATGTGAGCAGTTGAAGTTGATGGAACCGACTACCCAACCCAACCCAACCCAACTAGCTTCATCGGTGTCCACGTTTCTTATTTGGATAGTAATGTGCTCCGGCGGATGCGTCTAGCAAGCGTCAGTCTTATACTGCCATTGTGCTTCCCTCATTTTTATAAACATTGAGATATTAATGTGTGAGCATTGAGCAAGCGCCTTGTTTGAATTTGTATTGAACAAGCATGCCTTGGTTTGTCGAATTCTCTATGACAAGTCCTACAGCCCATTAGATGCAGAACAAAATCAGATATCTTTTACTACCTAAAAATAGTTAGCTTGCTTTAGGATTATCATATTTTCATGAACTTCCTCGACATTTTGCCTACTCGATAGCAATCGCAACCACCTCGCCAACTGCGCTCCACGCAAAACGTGATAGTCTTCTAATAAAAAAAACTACTCTTCTCTTGATTTTCATATGATTTTGATGAACTAATAACGAAAAACAAGCCATAGGCGCTATATATGCCAGTGCACATACACGTTTGTCCATGGTGAAAGGTAATTACGTTCAAAAGTAGGTATTACACTACCCTAGTCTGTACTCGATTGTCAACTTATACAATGCAATTAATCCATATCGTCATAAAACTAGAAAAGGCTTTACAAAGTGAACTGGAAAAAACATGGCTGTGTATTATATATTAATGACGATATTATTATTAATATTGTGTTCGTAGACTAATTGTTCGAGCGAGGCTACTTCATTAGCTCTCAGATCTTGCTGGTGTAGTTCTCGAGCACAAGGTCAATTAAACATGCATCATCATCAGGCTAACATATCTAGTCAGGGATATCTCTGTATGAGCGAAGCACCTTGTCGTCTGTTACAGCCCGCTTACGTACACATGCAAGTCCATAGAACACATCAAAATAACTTAAGCAGTATACACAGTTGTACTACTAGCGGTTATCGTAACTGTAACAGTAATGTAAAACTGTACATGTGGTGGATATACCGGGGCTACTAAAGATTATCACCGTCTGCTTTTTACGGCATCACATTAGGTGCTCCTTAACAGCACAGCATCGCAATCTGTCATGCTAAAGTCATTTTGGGGAAAGAACGGTACACGGGGGCTGGGAAAAAAATAAAAATAGGGACAAGCACGTATCGAGACGCCGAATCACGCCACATTAAAAGACAATGTTAGGTTTGATTGTTAGATATTATTCCATCAATTGTATTAGCTGCATACGCATATATATTATTTGTTGACTGATGATAATTGGGATTTCAATTAGTACAAGCTAAATCAAGGGCCCAGCTGCGCTTATACAAGCGTACGTTCTACATTTCATATGTTGTTCCTGCTGGTTAAGAGAACTATTCCGTTATTTTAAGGCTCTTGCTGCTGTTAGCGCTCCCTTACGAGGTAACCGTTTACAGGGTCCTTCTCTTCGCGTTTCCAAACAAGTCAAAGTTACTCACCTTTTGGCGACACTATTTCAAAAATTTCTGTTCTGCCTTGCTTAAATCTGTGGCATTTCGATCTGTTTAGTTCCATTACTATTATCGGTATAAAGAGGCAGCCACGTGTTTATGTATATTAGCCTGCAGACACCATAAGACAGCCTTGCGAAATAGATTTTAGTCGAATCAAGTTAGTCGCTGCTCGATCTCAAGTCCGCGCTCCCCTCTGCTCTGTTTATGTGTGCGCCTGTATCTGGTACACAAATTTTCGCATCTAGCAAAAGCGATCGTGTTATTTTAAAAATGGGCATACCATATTTGCCCTCGCCTATGAACAGACAGATATGAAATGACACAATTATAACAATGCGTGATAAAAAAATTATAGAACTGTGCCATGTATGATCAGCTCGTGAGCATGACGCCGAGCATCTCTATTGAGCTATTTACACGGAAGAGTATAAGCGGACGGGAAGGAAGGATGCAAGAGCCGGCTCCCAATAAGGATTCAACGCTTGGTATCGTTGTAGTTCCTGCTATCGTCGCTGTCATTGCCGGAAGGCGCCACAAAACATAGGTAGGCGGATAGGTCCGTTCGGTGGATAAACGGGAGCATCGAAAACAAGGCAAGCACCGCTTCGTTCGTCGCGTAGTGTTATTGCTATGCAAATCTGTGTCACGTGACTCGAATCCGTGACAGAGGAAACGAAATCGCGTGTGTGCAGTACAGTGGCAGAGGCCGTGGTGTGTCACGTCGATTCTCGTGACTGACCAGCCGAGAATCATGGCGAGTCCGGCTGCGCTGTTCAGTAAGCAGAAAAACTAGAGAAAAATGGCAGGAGGTAAAGGATAAGTTCCTTGCTTGCGATTCTACGAGGAACAGCGGGGGGGACGAACGTGAGGTCAGGCTATGTTTAACCGATTGCTATGGCGGTGTCGTTGCCGCTTTTACTATTTTTGATGAGAACAGTCCTGTTGATGTTCAAAATCGGTTTTGTATTGGCGAGGCCGCACACCGTTGGTGGCAAAAAAAACACGAAAAGAAAAGAACCATTCCCAAAAGCTAAGCAGCACTTAGCCGGCCACCTGAAGCAGACTGTCGTCGTTCTTGTTTGACAATTGACACGCGATGTGAAATGGTGCCCGACGCTAACGTGGTCGACATCCGATTGGTTGACGTATCTCGCACACCGAAGAATGGCCGGAAATAGCCAACCGGTAGCGATGCGTAAAATATATGTCTACATTTTTTCAGAGAGGGCTCTATAGCCGGTTGTCGGCTGGACAACATACAGCTTTATTGTTTGTGCGTGCCATCGAGTGGACCTAACTCGTCACGAACTTTTGTCAGCCGTGCGTATTCTAATACGTCAATGCGCTTGTTCGAATGATAATGTGTGTGCTTCTTGAGCGGAAAAACTGGAGAAGATTTCTTCAACCACGCGACATTCGTCCTTTCCATATGTTCTAAACATATATATTGTGCAGCAACCATCTTTTCGTATATCAGTGGAAAGGTGAGAAGGAACATAACAGTTTTGTTGGAATGGACGTTTGGATAGCACCTACATGCTAGTCATCTTAATTACGATCGCCGGAGCGTGTTATTCACTAGAAACATACTAAACACGCAATTAGATAATATCAGCTTCATATGATGCCATGTTCTATCTTCGACTGGAAGATCAGTATTTCATGCGCGTTCTTTGCAGTTATATTTTTCTAATATTTTTTTTTTCTTACTATGAATCCGTTGTAAATCGCCAAATCACCTATCATGATCAACCATTTAATATATATATATATATATATATATATATATATGTATATATAAGCTAGTTTCTATTTATGTACACTAACGAATTTCGTCGAAAATGTTCTCATTGCACCTGGACCTTCGTCATAGAGACGCAATATGAGTTTCTCAGGGCGTTCGTCGGTTCTTTGCGATTTCGCCTGCGGTTTGGACTATGTAGCCCACTGGGCAAAAAAACAAAATGCAAATACAACAGTTATCTCGGTACATCCTTGCGTGTAATCACTGTTTGCGGCGAAGAGAATGTTAACGTAGATGGATACTTTTGGCACCGTTTAAAAGCTTTTAAAGTCACTCTTGTTATGAGTAACTTCGCTTAAACAAGTTAGAAGCCGCTGGTTCAAGCCCATAGCATACATTCACGGTAGGCGTGACTGAATACAAAGAAAATCTAATCTGTTAATTTCGTTACCTGTCTAAAACGAACATCGGTTTTGCCTAAACTTACTACATATTAAACAACGGTTGCTTACTTTAATCAATTACGCTTGCCTTATCATTGAGATAACTATATCGGCTGGTCAGATCCTCCTGTGTGACATTTGTTTGTTGGCTTTATAGTAACAAATATCAAAAAACTTCTCCGTAGAAAGTCGTGTAAGCCAAGAAAAATATTACTTTTCTCGTTAATGATCGTGGTAACGCTTGGGAACGTATGAAATATTTAGATCTAAAAAGGGTCTACTTTTCAAGCTGTGCACAATGGCCACAAAAAGCGTCAAGCGACTTCGTCTTTATACAGATTTTCTTTTAAGTCAAGGCTAGCCTAACCTGGATACAGCGACACAATCTCAAATCGGTCATGGTCCAACTATTGCGACCACTGCGGTGGGGGTCCGAAATGACTGACAGAAATGAATGGCATCGGCCCAGCTGACCTTCAAAACACGACAGTAGAGTAGCGATAACCGAAACAAGCTTACGAAATTATCGAAGCAAAAGTTATGCTAAAAAAGAGATGCTAAAAGAGTGGTTTAAGATTACGAACTCAAGTAGAAAAGTAACTTAAGCAATACAATAATGGATTTTCCTAAAAAGGACGATGGGAGGTCTGCAACGGAAAAAACTGTAATGAGATAATGAAAATAACTTTAGCGACGTCACTATGGGAGTTAGTGCAATAGGATAACACAGCAGTTGCACCGAATTCGGGTTATGTCTGAGCAACTGAGCCCCGAACTCGTTTTAGATCAGATTTGGGAAAGCAGCACTGTGCGTTAGTAAGCAAACGACACGTGACGATTTGACGTTGTCCAGGTCTATCTGCATGAGCCATGTAAAATCGTAAATATAACGAAGCGAGAAAGTAACATTTTCCAAAAACCAGTTTCCTACCTGTACGACAAAAATGATAATTATCCGGAACTTACCAACCAATTCATTTATGATTCCTGAAACGTATTTTCTTTCTACTGATTGTGTAACTGTATTAGTGAATATACTGCGGAAAGCCCGCCATTCGGTGCATTTCCTTATTAATAAACAAATTAGTATTTGACTTGAACTTTATTAACACATCTAATTCCGAAAATTCCCGCAAAAATTGCCCTGCTTTTTGTTCCAGGACGTTCATGAGTTGTGTTTGTAGCACCTGTACTCACACAGTCACTTCAGTTTGTCATGATATGAGTCATACTTCTATGCAATTCTTATGATTAGTGTGATCCCACGTAATTGATTAATCCGGGCAAGTGAGATAGCAGTAAGCAGGAAGATGGGAAAACGGTGGATGGTCGTAACGGAGACCCCCTTGATCCAGTCATTGTGATTCGCTCCTTGTCAAAAAATAAAAACGATCATCTAGGATCCTTCGAGCGCTGTTCGTGCTTGATGCACCACGAAGAGCGGTGATTATATAGCTGTTATCTGTTAACCTAGGTTTCGGTATCTAGTAGGATTAACTAAGCACACTTTTTGTACTTCCTGTTGCCCCGTGGTCGTACACTGCGCATTGGAGGCAGGGTCACGTTCAAACAGGTGATAAATAGGTCATAGCATTTTTTGTCAACAATCTACCTTAATCGTCAGAGTTGTAGCAAATACCACACATATTACGTAGAATAGATATACAGATGAATCAATTCATCATACTGTTCTGCCACCGGATGCAATCACTATATTAACTTAGAGTAGTATGTTCAAAGAAGGAACAATGGCCTGTATTCTATCTAATAAGAATAGTATCAATACCAAATGAATTGATTCTGGGCGCAAAGATACCAACAATGATAACACTCAGCAAAAATAGGGGATTCAAAAATACTACAATTTACCAAGTGGTCTTATTTAAATGGATTTATGCTTACTAGAATTTACACTGAATAATATTTTTTACATTTTAATACATTATATATACTGCTTCAATTTCCGAATACCCCAATAGTAATTTATACGATTTATCGTAAATAAAAGATATACATTAAATTCACAATGCGCACTAATTCAATAGATCACATTTTTTTCTTAATTTCAACCATAATAGTATAGCAACATAGAATCTTTAACATAAAAAGGCATTAGCGCATGTTGATTGAGATCTATGCAAGGTACTGTATAGTTCTGCTGTTCTTCATTTCCTGAAATTCCGAATTCTCTTACTAAACTAAAAGTTTCGTGTCGTCTGTCCTCTTACAATACACAAATCGTTCTGTCAGTGCATGTTTTCTCACATTTAATGCTATTGCTTGAGAAGCATCGTCCAGTAAACCGCTATAGTACTTTTCTTTCAGTCATAGTTCACCACGGCCGCACCACTATTACGGACCCGTCTATGGACCCCGCGGGGATTAAGGGACAGAAAACTTCATCGAATTTAGCAGCCATTTCCATCAACCAACCATCGTAGAACTACACAGCCGATCAAGGAGTTAATCATGCCGATGGTCGGCCACAGAACGTCGTCGATCATTCGGCAAAGTATCGATCCCGTTGTCTCGGCTGCCCTTTTACCGTTCGATTTTGATGCTGACGCGTCTTTCGACTCTTCGTCCATTGCCGACCTGGTCGCCTACTGCTGCCGCCACCACCGATGCGTCCCCCCATTACATTGCCATAGTTCCTCCAGCCACAAAGTGAGCTTGTGAAAAATGTCTACTACAGAGCATACAGTCCTTACTAAATTGGGTACGAAGCGGTCCGCCCACGAATGATGATAGTGGTGCTGATGTTGCCTAATGATATACTCCTCTAGAGTTTTCTTCATTTCGTTGTCGTTTGTCACGAACGGTCGCCAACATTTTCATTCTACTATTACTACTAGCACTGCTTCTAGTGCACGTTAGGTACAATGACGGTTACGATGCCACCACGGTTGACTGCTGAACGGTTGGTTTGGGGACTACTATTTCGTCCAATAGCTAGACAATGAATTTATTCGTTACAACAGAACGGAGCAGAGTGCTGGGATCAAACAAAAAAATCCAAATTTTTCGCGCAGAGAAGGGAAATTTGTGCGTCTCGGAGAAAATTTGTTGATATGCGTCTCAATCGATTGGCGCTGGTTTCCTCTTTCATTGTATTGATATCCCTATCTTCTACTCACTACGCTACTGCGATTTTACAGATGCATCTATGGCTATGGTTAAATGTCATGTAGAAGCGTGCGCTACGTCGTCAGATCAAAGCTCGATACGTTTACCCGATTCAGGCTAGCGTTGCATCTGTATGATGATTTCTGTTTACGGGTCTAGTACGGCTGGTGGTAGTGATCAACTTTGCAGATAGCATACGAAAAGATACAGCATACAGATAAGTAGGATATAAGGTAAACGATGTACTATGGTTAGCAAGGTAAGTAAATAATTGTCAATGAGAGATAGTACAGTAGACCTATATACGCAATACACAACCGATTGGATTACTTGGCGGTTATGAACTTTAAAACGAGGTTTGATGAGGACACTATATATTTACATTTGAAATTGATGCTTCGGGTCGAATGTATCGACTCATAGTATTTTATTGTTATACGGGTTAACCGTGTCTAATGACACACTTGAAGGGTTGTGACAGAAGGCGGCCAACGTTATACTTGGTTATACGAGAGCAGCAAGTCGGCGAACGGCGACTTCGCGTGAATACGGTATGAAGCCGGTCATATATTGAAGAGGCTGACACATAGGACTTGAAATAGGGACTTTGTTGTTTTTTTGAAGGGGACACTTTATTTATAGGGGAGTTGTACTCGTAAAAGAATAGTATTTTATCATCATTTCTATGGATTCGATTTAGACATTCCAAAACAAAATCAGAGCCAAACATGTGCTATCGGATACATAATGTTATAGTCGGCCACGTTGTTTCGCCGTCAGCTGCAAACATGTAAAAAGAGTAATGGGAAAATATAAGGCGAATATAAAAGCTGTAATTTTTTCGGCCGATATAAAAATGGCATTTAAAATGGTTTCTATCGAAATGTGCAGAATTGATGCCTGTAGACACCGTCGAATTACTCGTCATAGCATACCTTGTTAGCTAATTACCATCAGTCGATGGCATCGTATTCGATGGCATCTGTCACCTATAATATCAAACGAAAAGCTTCCTTGATACTGCTCATAGCTGTGTGCGACGATGACAATGTCAGACTGACTACGAGGGTTCCGCTGCATTGGGCATCCAGCCTCCGATGAACCGACCCGCGGTCATCGTCGACGTGATCATTCGGATGTCGTCCTGCGGAAACCGAATTTCGCTTTAGACTCTCTACTGGCACTCAAACAAACGACGCATGTCCGTTATTAGTTAATATTCGGCACTTGAATGCCCCATGTTATTACCTACATATTATCTAATCTATGGAGGTTCGACGTTTTATCGATTCGAGCGCTGGTGTTACTTGTAATCTTATCTATTTTCATCTTCGCTCTACAGTATCTATATACATATTTCTCGAAAGTATGCGCCCGTGCGGGTGTGTTCCGATCGGAATAACTCTAACGGAAAATGCTGCCATGCGAATCTAAACAGTCACGACACCGTCAGGGGACGTTGAGCTACTACTCATCGCGGCGTCACACACATATAACATAAGCAACCAAGACACGTCTTAACCGGTTGAAATCAAATGCAATCGGCCAGAAGGTCTCCTATTGCTGGATACATCACCAAATTCTTCTATTTCCCTTAGCAGCCCACGACCTTCCGCCCTTTTTTGAGTACGTAGAAATCTTTAGGATATGTATTAGGTTTTTCTTGACTTCATTTAGCACAGAAGAATACGCCGCCCTTTTGGATAGCCTTACTAGTCGAAGGACGGCAGCTCTGTCCGTAGCAACTGAATGAAAAATAGTCTATGTTTTCAAGATGTTCGGGAGCGACTGGTTTCTAAAAATTTTAGTCGAAGATTCGGGTCGTAAAGGGTGACGTTTTCTAGATTCACTTTGGATTTATTCTAGCATCAAAGGCCGAAAATAACTGTCAAGTGGTAATGATATTCACGAGGGAAAAAGTTTGCCACAGTCGAATCAATACAAAGGTATGCATGATATTCTGAACAGAAATTACAGCATATACATTAACCCATTTTATAAATTAGTACATTTTTTTTTTTCTGGTCAACTATTGCAAATATTGTGCACAGTTTGGCACAGAATATACTGTATCAAAATCATTAAAGTACGATCGATTGAACGTTACCCATACAGGCTGATTTGGAGCAAAATCTATCGGAGGTGTTGTTATTAGTCGCTAATATACATACAAGGTTAACTGGAATGGTCGACAATAACAACTATATAACCCATTAAGGTGAACACTTTCATTTCAGAAGACGAAAACGGGAAAACTCTAAGCTAGGACTAAATAGACACACAGCGAGAGATTAATCTTTTTTTTTTTTTTTTTAATGTTTTGCTTGTCATATTACGCCGGCAACTAATAACGTTCACAAGCATGGTAAATCATTTATGTGGTAAATACCAGCTTCAGTAATGTTTTGTATCAAAAAAAAACGATACTTTTTTTATTTCGAAGCAACGGTTAGTCAGAAAATTTGTACGGCCAGGTTGACCGCCAGATCAGTGTGTCGTAAGATTTAGCCAGAAACAGTCAAACCGTTCATTTACAATAACTGGCGCAAAATCACATAGATTTACTGTATCTATGATTAGTTCAACAGTTGCTACGCGCACAGCGGGGAATAATTAAATTCGACAAGAGCGCCATTTTATTTTATTTATGGATGGCTTAGATGGCCGAGCGTTGAAACAAGAGAGCACGCTTTAAGCCCCGCCAATGACTCACAAATATGTGTGCGAATAGAGAAGCTCACTCTTGTATTGTGTAACGTCAGAAGTAGTAATCTATCAAGCGTGATTTGTTTGCAAGGTAATAATGAAAAGGCTATCTCAAGCAAAAGTTTCCGTGGCTTTTTTACTGAATACATACGGCGTGAAACAGTCACCCGCAAACGTGTCACAAATTTCTTCGATACCGTTGGTTCCAAGCGGATCAGACAGACTTCATGCTCTCTTTACAGGAAAAAATTTCCACAACTCTATGCATCGTATGTCTAGTGCATAAGCAGATTAACGTTTAACACTATACAAATTAAACTTGTGCCATTTTATTATGCCAAATTAAACCAAGTCGAAATTCGTTTATTATATTAGTATATCTTTCCTAGACACTGAGAGACAATCGAAGCTGGTTCGAATCTAATTAGGCCGGAATAGTTGCATATGTCAAATCCTACTGTGGCAGATTACGGGAGAGACAATACAAAGGCCTGTATAGTATGCGGAATGGAATGAGGGGTCGATGGGCACTCCACTCAATGCCCATTACACATAGAGAGGTAGTTCTTCTCACAGCAAAATAACTGGCATATAATTCTACTAGCACCTCAATATTGAAAGACACATCCCGACTCTACACAGCTTTCTGTCAGCGTTTCTGCTCTCAAAGGACTTAGATTATTTTTCCAAAAGAGGAACGAGCATTCGAAATTGCTCCAGCGATCGAATTAGAGGCAAAGCATGCTGTCGCTTAAACTAAGTATACTACTTACATTTTCGGATATCGTCCGCAAATACAAGCCCTGCAATAAGCTAAAAGTCGACAGCGGGAAAACGAAAACACCATGAGTATTTTTCTCGTATATTTGAAGCTCGGCCCGATTAGAGATCAGATTGCTTCCATGAGATTTCTCCTCCAGGATTGTAATGTCCCCGTGTTACGAATCGCGGCACCGTTAGAGTCTCCAGCTTGATTACACATTCAAAGCACGCCGTAGATGCGTTGAGTTCATCGTTTGAGATAAGCATGTTGGATGAAGGAAAATTCGAGAGTGACTCTGTTGGGTTACTAAATGCCTTTTTTCGGTGGTTATAATCTGATGTCAGACACGTATACCTCATGCGTTCGAATCGAGCCAAAAACACTTTTGTACAGCGAAAATACACACATGCGTATCGCACATATAACATAGTTATTCCATATTTTTTTTAGTAAAAGTGGCCACTAGGTTACGAGAATAGATGATTAATTCAATTTGGTGTTTGTTATCATCGATTCAACGTTCCGACTACATTACAGATCGGTTTGTTAGATATCGAAAAGGGTTTGATATTGAAGCCAGGCGGCAGCATCTCCTGTACGATAGGTTGGCCTAGGTATTTACCTCGCTGATAGATATAAAGGAAAAAGTGTTGTAGGAAAGGAAATGTTGTATCTCGGCGTTGACGATTTGACTAACCAGTTGAATCTCCCGCAATTAACAGTAATATTAATCAATTGGATAACCCTGCCAGCAGATGAGACCCCTTAGAAACAGCAAGCTTTTTATATAGCTGAACACAAAAGTTGCGGCGTTTATTATACATAGTATCTTTGAATATGATACTACATACATATTTTAGTGGCAGATTGAATTTTCTTCGTCGTTTAAATCAGTTGTTAGTATTACTATAACACTGAAACAACTTGTGTTTCCGTTCATTTTACATGAGGGTACATTTTTGCATGGCGTTCCGGCTGTACAGTTTGAATGTGTTATCCTTCCGCAACTCGTAACACATATATGTACATTGCACTTATTTAGTACAGGCGTATAATATATGCAAAAGACTCGCAATCACTCGAAACTGTGGTAGAAATATTAAGCGCCAAGACTCTGATTTATTATTAAGATATTATATTGCTAAATTAACTCCTTATACCACTATAATTCGATATCCTTCCAGATATGAGTTGGGACATTCTTGTAGGAAATCTACCGCCGGAATAGCTTCCAATATGCTTGCACATGATTTGTATTGATCATCATGCAAAATTAGAACTTGAAGAACATTTGAGCTTCGACTATTTTCGTGTGCTACATGCTATACGGAGAGCAAAAACAGCTTTAAAAAATAACTTGCTCCTCGTATTTAATATTATAGAAGCTATCAATTTTGCTAATTCAGTTTTTATAAAATACACCGCTCGTCTCAGCTGCGTGTAGCCATTTCCATGTGGTCTAGATATCTTATTATGCCAGTTTTTGGGCACGTTCGTGCACTCCGCCCACCCAGATCTACGAGATGTCTGACGGGTTGTCGAAGGCGTTGCGTTCGTTCTAATACAAGGTAGAGAGCGACCGCCTTAGGACAAGGACAGGAAGAAAGACTGACTGTATATGGCATTCTCAGCTGCTGCTGCAAGCTCCACGTTAAAGGCCTGATGTTTCCTGCAGAGCAGCGGCTTGGAAGATTGTTCAGCTGGCGTTGAGTATAAAGGGGCGTTCCCTCCAAAATCCGAACCTCTATCCATGACTTGAAGATGAAGCGCAGAGAAAAGAAGCCTCGGAGAGCGAGACACAAACACCTGATTTGCATAGGAAATGTACGATATGTATAATGATAAATAGCTGAAATATTTTGCAGAATGTTTTAGTTATTTATTTTGAAAATATAGAACTATTTGCAGAATAGAAACTTAAACAAATGGTAAAACAATGTTTATAAAGCGTACCAATTAGTATGTTGAATTGAATTGAACACAACCTTTAATTGTACGCTGGGGCAAACAGATTACCCTACTACCAGACTTTTTGATGGTCTCATATCAAAGTAAAATTCCTATTCACCTTATTCAAAGATTCAACATGCAGAACGAAACAATTACCAACGTTACACTGAACGAATTCGGGGCATAGATTTAAAGTACATATAAAGCAATTTTTATTTTAGACGACAAATAATAGAACTAAATCAATAAAATTTGCTTTTTTAAAAGTGCAAACGATTATTTTATCATTTGTTGAAATGATAGGGGCTGCTGCCCTTTTGCGCGCATAACTAGTCCGCTGCATCTTCTGGTTATTTTATTATTGTATAGGTTTCTGACGAAGTAGTAAATATTTTATCAGTAATATTTTTTAAGTTAGTTTTTAAGACTGAATAGTTTTTAAGACACTCTCTGGACTAAGAGTACAGTAGATTTTTATTTGAATTATAAATTGGTTTCGTAATGGGCCAGCCAAGTTGTTTGACTACTGAACCATTCTTGTTCACACAAAGAAATAGAGAACGTCGTTTTCTAAGCCATTCTAAGCCAGAAAATTGTATTTATATTTTATTTCGAGGTCGCCCGCCGTTTTTTCGTTATCAGTAGTCAATTACTCGTATTTCGTATTCCTTATGGAATGCTTTTGGTGCTCGAGGGTGAAAGTTAACGACAGTGAAACCCAATGACTCTGGTTACTTCTAATAGCTATTTTCGTGCCATTATGCAGCGGGATAAAATCATCGCATTTCTATTCGATCTCATGGGAGCCCGCGGAGATAAACACAAATAGTCCAAAGGAACGAAAAAGAAGACAACACCCTCCACAACACAGTTCCTATCTATGTACCGCTCCCTACGTATCCCTAAAATAGAGTATAGATGTCGCTACTACTGCAATAACTGCGCCCCACGTTGATGTAACCTCCCTTTCTCTCTACGCCGAGGATCAGCATCTATTATATCGAAGTGTGGCAACGTTGACGTTACCTCTACGGCCTCTATCGGCCTGCCACTAGCTTCCGACGACGAATCGATGCCACCCGCATCGAACGCCCTCGTAAGCATCTCGTGACTATGAAGTAGTGTTGGCTACGGACCTACAAGAAGCCTCTGCCAATAGCAGTAATCGTCTAACTGCAGCGGTAAGCAAAAAAGGAGCATTGGCTTAGCTTTATTAGTCGCTGTGAACAGACCAAGGCAGATCTGTGCTATATTACCACTCCTGCTGCTGACTCTATACCACCCTTTCCATTTTCCGCCGAGTTTCACGGCCCCTGCAAAGTTAGTTGCTTTTACCAACTCCCCTTTCGCACTAGCGAGCGGTACATATGCTGTTCTCCTATCTAGTTACTGCTCTTGTAGGTTATTAGGCTATAGTTCAGATAGAACTAGCATAGCAGAGAGAAAGCAGCTCGGATACTATATGGATTTCCACGTCCTAACAACAGCCGACTGGGGATTGTCGCTGCGGAATACACAGACGCATTGTGCAGTACACCGAGCAGCTAGCTCTATATCGATCCGCTTGCCAGCTTAAGCTCCGACAGTCTCGGACACAGAACTCAGAAGGCTCGAAGAATGACGTTGGTTCCGATCCGGTCGGTGTTTTTGTTTCGAATATTATCAGCGACCTTTTGTCGCAGCATTGCAATGCTCAAACAAATAAACCTATTTCTGAGCTACGCGCTAAAACGGCTGAATTCAATTTTGATTAAATTCAATGGCAACTGTAGCCCAATGAACGCTACTGCTGTATGTTATAAATGTTCCTTCTACACGTTTACGTTGATCGTCCTAACCGATTAATTTTCTACCTGGTTAACTTTTAATCGACGCTGTAGTAGTATGATGTATGTTTAGTAGATGTATATTTGACTATTGATAAGAAGTCTTTCTTGTGGCTAATGCTAGCTTATTTTGTACGAGATTTGTTTGCCCTTCCCGCAGAAAGTTTTAGGCAAGAAAATCTATAGAATAAAAATGCATGACGTGATAAAGGAAACCAACTCGTCTGTATAAAACTCGCTGAAAAGTCGAAAAAATACCGAGGAGGAAAGGACTGATGGCACAAAGTGAACTGAATTTACTAATCGAGTATGGAAAAACATACGACGTTACAAAGCTGTACCGCCGCTAATTAAGTAAATGGCTGGTGGTGACGAGCGTTTGTCAGCATAAAGCGTCTTCCTTTTCTAACCCGTTTCTTCAATGCGTTCGTCTTTTTTGAAGTAGACGATGGTCCAGTAAGCGGAAGTGGTTCGATCTATTGCGACACTGTTGAACAATCGAAGTGGAGCCATTCTACCTGTGCCATAAATCGATTTAGCTAAATGGTGCGACTCTTCTGATAGACAGGGGAAACATCTGCTCCGCGGCCAGCAACAATTCCCGCCTCTTACCTCTCTTATCAACTGTCGATAAAAAAAGGCGCCACAATAGAGGATGAACGACACGCGATACACGCCTCAGTACCTGTAGCAGAAGTGGTAGTTGTATGAGACCAATATGTCTTTCGTCCCTAGACACTTATGGTGAACAGCGCGCAATGAAGTCATCTCTTGATGCGTGGCTGTTAAGGATATACGAGTACTATCAGCCAAACAGAGAACTTTGTGGTACGAAGCGGACAGTCACTTCGAGGAATTTAGATTACTTCGCCGAACTTGCCGTACTGAAAGCCAAATAGCGCTCCCTCGCTGTGAACGCGCTGCAAGACTGTGACCTGTCTGTTACATAGTACATGAAGACAAGGTCGACTTCTTCGTGCTTGTCTTCGAATGTAGTTATGTTATGCATTTGTTTTCGCTATTTTTGAGCAGTGCTTATAGCTGTCTACGGTAACAAGCAACTGACTATTATATTGGTTTTGCTTAATACATCTTTTAGGCATAATTCCCCTGTCCCCGCCTTGGTGCAGTACTAAAATGATTGCCTGTTAAACTTAGAGATATAGGCATCTTTAACTCAAACCAAGATTCAGACTGAGGTGTTGTCGATTCAGGTGATGTAGCCAGCTTTATATATAAATGTTAGTCGCACTTTTTGAAATAAAAAAAATTTAGTGCAGTGTTCGTGAACTAATTAAAGTGACTTCAGATTAACTGAAGAAAAGTTAAAAAAAAAAAATTGTAAAAATAGTGTAATCGGACATAAGAATTAACCTGCACCCCTTTTATTGAGTCGTCTGTCATTAACTTGTAGTCTACTTCACAGAGGTGACTGATATACTGTTTTTAAACGAAGCCATTTTTAAGCAAGCTTTTCAGGGCGCTATGTGACAATGACTAAGTGATGTTTTGTACGGACTCACCAATGTTAATCTTCATCAAGAACTCTGTAAAATACATGTTTTCGGCATCATTTGTATGTACATCGAAGCATTGTACTATTGAAATATTTAATTAACACAAATTGACGCACGTTCCTTTGCACATATTATCCATCTACGTTGTTCAGCTTGTTTAGGTTTCCGGGAAACTCACCATTTATCCCTATAGTTTTTATTCAACACTATACTATATAATATTCGATCTAAATCTATTATGTGTGCCTATATTCAGTATTAAACAAACACTGGACCTGCAGCAGGCAACTTAGTCACATACTATTTATTGTGAAGAAAAAAAGCCGGACACGTTTATATAGGTGAAATATTTCCTTCTACTGAACAGGTTACACAAGCAGCGTAGAAAAAAAATACGCTGATGTTGCTTGGTTTTACAGTTTTAACAGTTTTGTGGTAACTAGGTCTAATTACTATCAAAATAACTAGAAAAAAATCTGTGAACCTGATAGTGCACTATATTGTAATCGTCTAACAATAGCCATCCAGTCGAATTGTGGCAGCGTTACTCAGATACCAAACATGGCTTTTCTCCTCCTGTCCAGTAAAGGCGACTGACACGAATGCACATTTTGGCTGATAACGCGTCGCGTCCGCTCGGCCTTTGGCCTTAGCGAGAACTCCCTGTCGAAGCCCGAACCGGGCAAACGTAGGGAACCTAAGGCAAGAGACTCAGGCTCCGCGCGGAGTGGATGCCGTAGGCGCGGTGTTTCAGCATAACCGATTCGCTCCGTTGGGCGTGCAAATTGCTCCTGGCCGGCCGTTCGGTAGGTCGGTCCACGCTGTGCGATCAACCAGCGCTGCCTGCCAAAACAACCTTCTGACTGAGGCACGAAAAGCGGGGTAGGCTTATATCAGTGATATTGCTATATAACAACACACAGCAAGCAGCATTGTACATATAATAGGAGCAAGCAAATCAGCAGCGGCAACAGGAACCCGTGCATGCGGTGGCCGTGGTAGCCGTCCCTTCATTTGGCCCTCTCGCCATCTGTTTTTGCTGGCTGCTCCAACGATCCTGTTATGATTTGTCACTCACTACTGATACTGCTGAAACATAAGCAGCGCTAACGAAAACGACAAGGCTTCAAAAAGCAGTTTCAATCGCCGCATCTATTCGATTACGTTGTAACGGGAAACGATTAACGAATAGGGCTGGGAAGGTAATTCACAGTCGCACACGAATGCGTTATTGTTGTTTTGAACCTTCTACAATGCTGGAGCAAGTTAGGGAACATACACTATAGTAGCATTCTAAGATTTTCTTTTTGTTGATAGATTTGCTGTGTTCCAAATACTTTAATTCGGTATCCTGCATAAAAATTGCCTCTTTCCGCGAAAATTGCCTTCAGCAATTGCTTCAAGTGAATTCCTCAGACATCAGCCGATTGGTGAAAGAAAGTTATCGATCATCTTGAGTACTGAAGCTACCTATTGATTATTACCAAGATTGATCGCAAGGGCTCAGCATGCAATGAGGTAAAATGAGGAACAACATGATTTGCTCGCCTGTATTTTACTGGGTGCAATCGAATTCGCGGAGCGTTGTAAATCCTTATATATTTAGTCGTGAATTAGACGGCAGCAAGGAATCGCACGCTACGCGATCTCATACTTAATCGATTATTCAACAAGGCTTTGTATATGTATGCGTTCTAACTTCGGCACTCCGGATCCAAATTTGTATGTAAGCAATGTATTAATTCACACAATGTAATTCTTTGCTTAAAGATGTGATTCCGTTATTGTTGATCAGGTCGACCCATATAGCAGGTGAACCAAGTAAGCCTAATCCCAATCGGCGACCAATATCACACCTTACTAAATATCAACAAGTAGGCAAAATTTTTCATCCCTACCTCGATAATCTCTAGTTGTGCTAGCAGTTCTGTACCATTATCTAAGTCGCGTAATATGAAGCCAAGTCTTGTGTATTACGAATGTTATATTTATCTATATTTTTAATAGAAATGTAGCAAAGATGATTCCAATCATCAGGTAAGGTTATAATACCTTCACGAAGGGGAGCTGCAACTGTTCTTCAGAAAGCTCTTGTGTTAACAGTACCGTACCACTGTACGTTGCGTTATGCAAATCTCACTTCAACAATTCGCCTATCCCATTATTGTCGACGAATTTCCGAACATGCAGAAGATTGACTGATCGATTTAAATTAATTTATCAAGTTCTGCTCATATCTGAGACATGATGGCAACATACAGTAAAACTAGCCCAGTCAGTAGACGTCAAGAAGCATGTGTTAGCAGTACAGGAACTGCCATCTATATTTTGTCCTTTTTGAGTTTACTTCATAAAAACAAATATCGTAGACTTTCCTAAGAGGGATAGTTTGACTTTGGATTATGAATTAAAATTTTGTTTACTTATCGCTTACGGACGTCTTCATAAAATGTGGAACATGAACTTACTGATGGATCTAACTCCGAATTGGGACCCTGGTCAGTTTCGGTGCGACTTCGCTGCACTCTGTGTAGTGATGTTGTTACAGATTCAAGCAGCAAAAGTATCAGTATCGGATCTAGCATCATACCTGTCCTGCGAGAACCGCCTGGCGGCCGATAAAAGTAGGGCTAACAGTTTAGCTGGAGCTTGAGCCTTAGCATGCGAGTGTACTCTGGCGAGAGAGAGAGAGAGAGAGAGAGATAATAGCTGTAGAGCGCGTTATTTTAGGAGCAGGAGAGTGCACCTATTGTGAAAGGGGCGGGGCCCCTGGAAAACTCATTGGCCATTGGTCTGCGCTCGACCAATGGCCTGCCAGCTTCCTTCGCGGACCGAACTCTCGGATCTGTGTGTTGTCGAGCTCATTTTTTCCCTCGCTCCTGCCGGGATAGAAAGGGCAGTTTTGCCCGGTAGGGCAGGGCAGGGGTTACATACGCGAGTCTCCAGTTTGCCAGGCAACAGACGAAGCTAACTCAGATCCGATGATAATTATAGTCCGTAACGACTAGTAACTAAGGTTAAGTCTTGTGTCAGAAGTATATGTGCCGAAAATCGTGTGGTTATGTATAAGGCACAGATCGTTGTAGCCGTCATATTATCGTGTATATGTTTGATATTCACAGAAAATTTAATTACACCGCACGTACCCGTGATCACAAAAAAATCAACTTTCGGACTAGTTGTCTAAATCGATAACCACCGATGCGAGCGAAGAGGCCGAATAGGGCAACTGGGACAGCGCAAGCGATAATCATTGCCTATTGTTAGATTTTCGGATGCACTCTGAAAAGTAAAGTGGGTTCAAATAATATATAGGCAATTCGTAACGGTACAAGAAAGGGTTCAATAAATTATATTGAAGCGTGATTCGGTCATTTTCTAGGCACTTTTAAGCAAGTATTTGGAGGAAGCGTGCTGGATTGGACCATTGTAGATAAAACGTATTAATTCTGGTAAATATCAAATTGTTAATTCTAGTTAAATGGGTAGTAAATACGTTCTAGTTATTTGGGCTGCGAAAAAGAAGCATATCGCTTGAGTAGAGGTAAAGCTAACTTTAGAACGGAAAAATTGACCCTGTTACAGACAGAGCGTTGGCCAGCCTCATTTCAAGCAGGACACCACAGGCCCAGAGGTTTTATACGCCGACTGCTTAAAAGTGAGTCAATGAGCTGAATAGGAATAATAGCTGCTCCCCTATCCCGCTGCCTTTTCTAAACACCTAAATAGAAAGATTGCGACCCGTTATACGTATGTAAAAGCCAATAACGACCATATATACGCGACACGTTGATGTATTGGTGTTCTAGGTTCTTATTCCGCGCCAAATAGCTGCTCCTCAAAGTCCTGCATAGCTGACACTGAATGTTAAAGATTTCTACGATTTGAATACTTTATGGCGAGCGAATGCTTTGTTTTTAAGTATTATATATCCGGATCCGATTGGGTTCCCGATTGTTAAATGTTGTAGTTTACTTTCCTTCAGTCTTCGCTGTAGGCTGAAGCTTGCTTAATGACTCCCAGCAACGCTTTGTCATGGTGTATCAAAAGCACACTAGTCATGATATATATATATATATATATATATATATACGGTTTAAGGCTATCTACCTCACGCCGTAAATACAACTACATGTGCATTTTGTGTACCTGAATCAAGCACGTGCGTGCGAACTGATCGGTTATGTAAGTTGTTGGATTCAATAGCAATGAAAATAACGGTCGTAGTCCTTGGAGACAGTTTCTTCAAACGATATGCGTAATCTGTTGCTTTGAATCGTAGTTGGAATGACTGAGGCCAATCTTTCATCCATAGAATGCAAAATAGGGTCGGACAAGACGCTGCTCGACACGTCACAAGAGTGTCATTTTCCGAAAGCTGTGCGTTTTAGAGTAGGAACTCGGTTGTGTCCAAATTGTGATCACGCAATATTCTCGTATCTCAAAAAGCTTTAAAAAGCGCACCTGTCCTAAGTGCCACTGGAATGTCGCCTTTACTGCACCCTTTATAGCAGGTGTGCAGGTTTTGGCCTAAAAAGTCCAAATATAATGCAGATTAGAAGCACTCACGGAAGGAGCATTATCTTTTGGTACGATCGCCAACGATGTAAGATGTAATTTCTGTGTTATCAACATACTGTCGCACCGAAGTAATCTCTATCCGCAGTTATCAGTTACAATTCACCACAATATGACGAAAGACGATTTGCCTGAATTTTCCAATAAAAGAACCCAAGCTGGGATCTAGTCATAACAGTGCTCGCGCCATGCTGTCAGGACATCGAGCATCAAAAGTAATCCATAATAATATTGTGAGACGGGACGTTACGATTTTTTACACCACCAACGCCTATCCCGATCTACAATACTGTGCCTACAGCGGCCAAAATTAGCCGGACCATAGATTACAGTAGCGATTATTGAAGGAGCTGAAAACCCAGAGATATAAAGCACTATGGCAGATGAAGAGCTGTTTCAGTTTCCATTATTCTCTAATGGGTAAACTTCTAAGACGTTTAAAAAAATTTAGGATAGGGAGATTTCATAGAAATATTTTTTCTCGTACTTACGTTCGCTACAAACGAAAGCAGATTTTGTTATACTACTTATTTAATGTCTGTGAAGGTACGCAAACAATGTTTTTGCCTTTTAGACGCTGGTCTTTTTTTTAAATACCTGCATTACCAAACTTGTTCTAAGGCAAAAATATGTTAGTATGGCTTTTCTTTAGTAATTGGCAGCAAGCTAAATATAAGGGGTAACAAGCCCTCCCGAGCGACTCTTGTATGGGCGCATTACTGAGTCTGCTCAGTGATTCCAGAAACCGTCTATTTTCCGGAGGTGACACGCCTACGTTGGAGGTTAAATCGGTAACTGACATGATCGCGTCGAACTCGCCAACGGGAAGAACTCAGTGAGATCAGAAAGAACAATCTACTAAGCAAGCGGTGCACTTTGAGATATACCTGTCGGAGCCGAACCGCTTCTCTGGCGAGAAACAACTCGCCGAAATGAGGAAACGCTAACCTACCTAGGATTTTGCATTTAAGCTAACTCAGTCGTAAAGTAAGAACTCTGTTCCCTATTTCACGCTACTTAGACATCGATATTTATACCAAGATTTTTACTAAAGTGCTAATATTGTCTGCAACTTATCCGAGGTCGCATCACGTCGTCCGTGCTTGAATACGAGTTGTAAGCTGATTTCTGCTACATTGTGCCAGACAAGAAAACCGACTAGGCGTCACCCAGCAATGAAACTGTTCTATAACTGCCCTGAAAAGATAGCTGACAGTACCTTCCGCTGCAAGAGAACAAGTTAGTGTTACGAGTAGGAAGAAAACTAGATAAATGACTACACAAGAAGGGATCAGTATCATGTCCAATTAGTTTCATGGTGCTAATTGAGTACTCCAAATGGCGGTGTGTGAAATGAATGAACATCCTTGATCCGCGAAATGCCGGGATCGAAATTCTCTGTGCTTAAGGCTTTGCGTTCAACGGAGTAGCTTTGATTGAACAAGCCAGTAGAACCAGACCTGGTCCGCAATAAACGCTTGAGGAGTACGGCCGACAAAGAAGTCTATCCAGTGGCTGCTTACAACATCGACGCTTGCCAACGACACAGAGTGACGCCCACTTAAATGTCATATCCAAGGAAAAGGTAATCCGGACAACATATTTTCAGGAAGGACAATTCAGAGAAACAGCTGTGGCTACGAGCATCTTGCGTATCTCATCACACGACGTCTGATTAGATTTCTGGGAGCTTGTCCATGTATCCTGATTGAACAGCACGGATTTCGTGCAAGGCGCTTACATTAGCAAATGTATTCTGTCTGTCATCGATCGAAACAGGCGTTCTGCGCCGTGTTCATGGGTTTTAAATAGACATTTGATCTGGCGTGCCGAGAAGAGATTTCAGTAAAGCTCGCACAGTACAGAGTTTCTCAGAGCATGGCGCATCTGCTCATAAAAACTTTACAAGAAAATTGGGTTAGCATAGATGATCGAATGGTCCAGTTCGGACCGTTGAACTAATTGACTGGCGCAACAAAGGGTCATAATCTGAGCCCACTGCTTTTCCTTGTTTAAAACCCAGCAGAAAATATAAAAACGCTGGTTTATGCTAATGATCTTATAGTCTTTGGAAGGAGTTGGTTTCATATTCAGCGAGCTTTCGCAAAACCTTTGTTATAAGTGAGTAAAACATTATGATCAATATAGACAAGACGGAGATCATGATGTTTCGCCGCGAAGGTCACCTTGCTGCTATCAACATCCTTCATGTAGGCAGAAGAGCTTTGAAGTACGTAACCAACTTCAAGCACTTGGGCATGATTTCATTTATGAACGGCCAAGCCTTTGCAGAGCACATCACCAACAGAGTAGGCTGAATGATGGTGACACGCGTGGGTGTACGAGCTTTTTTCAGACGTTCCTTACTAATGGTGTTGACCCGTTCGAAGATAAAATGGCATCGGTGACTTCTTACGGAATCCAGGTACTGTGGGAATATTTATTGTTGGCTCAGCTTGAAAAACTGGACCGAATTAAATCGGTTTTTAAAACGCGCTATGAGAATGTACCGCTCATCGTTGGTTAGGTACGTGTTCTCAGGCGACATACCATGATTGCGGACAAACCTGAGACGTAGGTTAGAACTTTTTACTTCCCTTGCTTATTTGGAACTCGTCGGTATATAAGGGAGAAAGATGGCGAAGGTACACCTCGCTTTTTGATCAACTGTAAATTAGGGCTTTACTGATAAATGATTGGTCATCGCTTTTCATTGGGGCGATAAAAAGAGAATGCCATCTTATCGTGCAAACTAATCACATGCTAGATCGCCTTCTTGTTTCCAAGATTTTTTTTAACACACTCACTACGTCGCAATCTAGAACCCTTCTAACGCTTCCTCGTGAAGGCTTATTGAGGCAACATAGAATATGCGTCACAAGAAAATACGTATTGTGTAGTATAAAGTTGAAGAAAGTTTTTTTGGCCAGTTTCGACTTCGAAAAATTATATATAGAATAGCTTTCTATTTGCTAATTAAAAAAAAAATTTAATTTGTGTTGCCCACTTGTTTTAACAGTGACGTACCTGCCTTTATAAGTAACGATATAAGTTGTGCCGTTTCTACCGTTGGATTCACATCATTGGCCAAAGCGGCTATTAAAGTGGATTAATCGAGACGTCTCCTCCTGTCTTACGGGAGGCAGAAGCATGGCATTAGCAACGACGATGCTGATGAATGCTGAGCTGCCTGGGCCCGCAACTGTTGGGTGCGCGGATGATGCCCTGACGAGTCTTGCCTGGCTGCAGAACTTGAACATCATGGCTCGCATAGGATCCTCATCCCCTACGCCGCCAACACCACCAGCAAGTCCGGTAAGATTTTTTATTTTTATATCGGCGGTTTTAGATACCTTTTTCTGGGACTCTTTTTACCTAGGTTCGATTCACTCTATTTGACTTCAAGCCGATGAGAGGGTGATGATACGTTTACCCAGCATGTATTCTTTCTGTCAACAAAAAGTAAATGTGGTGTCCATAACTTAACTCTAATTTGTCACACAAATGGTCGGTTAAGAACCATTTAAAAAATCCTATAAAAATAAAAGCGGAAAATAGAGATCGGAACGCTGTGAACGTCTGAAAATATATATGATTGATTTTAAAGGTTACTTCTGTCCTTTGGAATGCACAATTCGGTTTTTACAGATTCCGTTCGAAGTATCCCCCGTCGCATCTGACGTGGCTTCGCCATGCGGTCGTCGACAAACGCCGAGCGAATCCTCAGCTGGCACCTGCAAGAGTATTGCCAATCTGATATCCAGCTGCCAACGATCAACCGCCAGTCCAGCTTCGTCGAATAGCAATTGTAATGGTAGCAGTAACTCAGGTACAAGTATGGGTACAAATGGCAACGTAAGCTATTCTAAGAAGCGACCCCCACCCGTAGCAATAGACTTTGCCAACGACGATTCAGTGAAACCACCATTTTCATACGCGACGCTCATCTGTATGGCGATGCAGGTACGCGATCTTTGATGCTGTACAATGTTGTATACATGTTGCTTTTAAGAGTTATTGTACAATGAAGCACTGACAATACGACGACATACATAACCGAAGAGATAGCGTCTTTTTAACTGTTTCGATACGGAGGCATAGAAAGACTATAATGAAGTACCGTGCGACTGTAGTCCAGTTAGTTGTATATTACATGCAGAAAGATGCTTTTTTTATTCAATTACAAATAAAAAAGAATTCAATAAGAGGGGAACATTGTAAAGAGAGCGTACATAAACGTGAATTTAAACATATGCCGAATTTACAATAATCGACAATTGTTTCCCTGCGAAAACAGGCGAATGCCAATAAGATGACTCTATCTGCAATTTATGCGTGGATACGTGAAAACTTTAAATATTATCGGACAGCGGACCCCGGATGGCAGGTTAGTGGCGTACTTAGCCATCCGAAGCGAAAACATTATATATATATATATATATATATATATATATATATATATAATATCCTTATTTACCGTTTCCAAAACGTATCGAATGGTCTGGTAAGCAAACACAAAGATGAAACATTGAGTATATATGTTAAAATGTTTTAGTTCGTATCTATCAATTTCAACCTAACAAACTGTGATTCCATTTAATTTTTTAAAGCAAAGATAGCAACTTATAGATAAATAATTAAGACGCTTCATAAGGAAGGAAAGGACCTTCGAATTAAATTTCTAGGTATCTAATCCAAATTGGAAATGTGACACGATATAAGAAAGCAATGAAACGTTTTAAACATGCCAGAGCAAATGAGGCCGTTTCTAACAAGACGTCCTTTTTATTTGACTTCAGAACTCAATTCGGCATAATCTCTCACTAAACAAATGCTTCATCAAAGTCCCACGGCGCAAGGATGAGCCAGGAAAAGGTGGCTTTTGGCGGTTAGACCCGGAAGCAGGATCGCTGGCTGGAGACGGTTCATTTAAGAAGCGGAAAGCTCCACCTAATGGTAGTGCAAGTGCGGGAGGCACCCTCACAGGTCGGCCTCACGCCAAGAAAAAATCTATCGAATTTCGGGGTACTACACTCGGTATTTCGCCAAAGGTAGTTCAGCTCATTCAAAGGGTGAGTCAATATCATAGGAGAACATAATCAATTCAAGAACACAATAGAATTTTATTGACATTAGAACGAGCAATATATAAAAGAAGGACGAATTATTTAAGGCTCATGAGAGAGTTTTAATCAAGGAGATATTTTCAGTACAATCTAATTAATAGGCGGTTCCAAGAGGCATATAGAAATTAAGCCACCTACCGTCCTATACACACCAGCGATGCTTAAAGCATCATTAAACACTTCACGACATAATCCCAATGCCGAATTGTACAAATCTTTGCAAAAGCCCGCAAAATAGTAATTTGCTAATTAAAGGCGTACCTGTTCTGTGAAAGGACTTCTACTGGCCTTTTTTGTGTATCTGAAGATGAAGAGAGCTTTCTCTCGCGGATAAGTCCTGTTGTGACGACAGTTGAGCGAAATTTGAAAACAAAGCTTAGATGTATTTGGATCCCATTGCATTTCTGCTAATTGACAATTTGTCCGCTCTCCTTTTCTAGAAGGAAGGCGCTCATATTGTACGCGCTCCTAGCAATGGTGTGGTTATGCAAGACGTCCTCACGAAATCCCCTTCGCTAACGCCAGCATCGTCTGTCATCGGATCCGATTCAATTTCGTCAGCAACAACAATCTCTCCTCTTCCCTCATTTCCTTCACTACAAGGTGCTGGCTCTCAGGCGTCGGCGCAAGCCAGTGGACTCTGTAACTTCGCACCCGCGTCCGTTCATTCGCCTTCGACCATTCTTAGCCAGAAACCGCAACAACAGTTGGTCAACCTTAGTGGCATAGTAAACTACGTACAACAGCAACTTCAACAACAACAACAACAGATGCACCTTACACCCTTACAGCAGGGGCAGTCAGAGCTAAATCAATCTACACAACAACATCAACTTGTCATTGAAGCTGAGCCAACAATTCAGAGTGAGTATTTACTCATTACGATACGTTATGGTTGCGGCTTTGATTACATCAAATCAATAAAAAGCTTTGTTTCTGGTAGATACGGATTCTGCCCTGAAATACAACAGCATTTTGTTTGTTACTGAATAACTATGCGTTATTAACTTCGGCTTTTTGTATGATGTCTTTTGCTATCTTGTACATACATTTCGTTGTTATTGTTACGGTGATTGCTCACACTTCTTCAACGTTCTATCCGCCTGTACAATGTAAGATTTTTCCACCATGCATCGGTTTTTCATAGACAGTACTGTAATCGTTAACCCTAATGTAATTTTCTTTGCGTTGACTAGCAACATGCTTGCTTCGTTCACTGGACCACTTAAACACATAGGTAGCTGCGAACTTATGGCTGGACCCATACTCGTACAATAATACGCTGGCTGCTTATTTCAAGGAGTTAGTTGTTTTCATGATGTTATAAATAAATAGAAGAAGAACAGAAACGTGACTAGAAATGTTTCCAGCCAATCAGTAATGGGCTACAGTTTCCAAACACTTGTATACAATGAAAACGATCGTTGACCTCTTGTGTAGAGAAGCAGAGATCCGTGAAACCACTTTTTAGCAATTACTGAAATGTTAAATGTACAACTAGAGACCGCATACGCAAGTTAGCTCGTCTAAAATATCGAGCATTCAATGAAAAGGTTCAAGCCTACAAACACAGATATTTGGGTCTACCAAAAATACAGTACAGGATGCGACTAGGAAAATGCAAATTAATAATTCAACGGATTTCACAATTTTTCTGCTTTATTAATATTTGCCTATAAAAACAGCAGGTCTCCGACTCGCTGGTTGATGTAGATATCTGGAAAGTAGATTTTGTTATTGATCGACATCTCCGTAATGACTGTAGAATGCCTGGACTGACGATCCTTGATAATACTTTGTATACACACCTCAACATTTTACTAAAATGGTAACCGATAGATTTAAAAAAGAATGTTATGATTAGGTATCCCAGTAAACTAAGTAAGTCGTCGGTTGACGAAAATAAAGATGAAGAAATGGGGACTATAAGAGTCTGTGAGCAAATTTGTTACGACTTTTAAAATTTCCCGCCTAACTATCATGGATTTATTTTAGGCACGTTAATTGATATCTGTTTTGTACAAATTGATATGTAACGTATCTGACAGGTCAGGAGATGGAGCAAGCAATGAGCAGTCTAGCAACGCTCGACTGTTGCGGAGCTTTGAAGGCAGTTGACTTGTCATGGATCCTATCCGAGGGAGACTCCCTCGAGTTACACCAGCTTCAGCAGTTACAACAATTACATAATTTTGAGCAACTGGAGGTGGTTGAGGTTACCACAAGTGCCGACGGGGTATTTGAGGTAAGGTTTTTGAAAAATATTTGTTGACTATTGGACAGGTGGGGGTAACATTACAGGGTTGACACTTGCTTAATATACTGCACGTGCATTATTGGCGGTTCATGGTCTTATTTAGGCAATCGTCCAGCAGGCACCAACAGGTGAGGTTCCGTTACTCGAGGGAGCTGTAGGCTCCCTGGAAACGTGTGCAGTGCCTTCAACAGCTGCTGCTCTACTTCAATCGGCAAATGCTCATCCACTAATTACCTTGCACCAAGTAGAACCTCCCAGTCAGGATGCTACTCAGGACCCAACACAGGCGGGTGCAACGACGGCTACTGGTAAGTGCTACCTGCGTTTGGGCCTAGTATATTAACTTGTTCCTTCTAAACTGAAATTCGGAAATATCGCTCGCTTATTTTACGTCAAATAATGACGTACAACGTAGTCTTCTCTATATAAAATCTATATGAAATCAGCTTCTCATAATGTTGAATCAAGCCAAAACTCCTTTAAGTAAACGAATAACAATTTGGCCATGTGGCCTGTACCAATCATCATTTTTGCCTGGATCTGGATCATTTTTACCAACTCCGCCCATACGAAAAGCTTCAAAAATTTGAGACAAAAGCAAATTAGTTTACAGGGTGCATAAGTTAATGCTTTCATATAGCTGGTACTATTTAGCAATTCTAAAACGAACGAATACCTCATCCTTAATACTTAAGAGATAAAAACAATTGGCCCTATGAAGATTATTTACGTAAGTGTCAAAAAAATTATGTATAACGCGTAACCTTTCTATCACTTGAGCATTTGTATGAAATGATACTACTTTGTTTCAAGATGAGTTCAGGTTCGGCGTCACCTTATAGTGGAAGCAGCTTGATTGATTGTGGGTAAACACGACGCCACAATTTATTACACATGAGCGAACATAAAGATGGGGGGGACATCATGACGCCTTAATAAAACTGGAAACGGATTTTTTTTCAGGGATTCCTTTCAAAATATGGGAAGTACTCAGCACACGAAACGGCATTTTCTGGATCTGATATGAACACTTAATTGTTAATACGTCGTCTGAAAGTTTATCGAGAGCATTGGCTCGCTGTATCATAAATTTTCGTATCAAGCTTTTTTCGTGGCAAAGACGGACTTTATATGAAACACCCCTAGTTTAATATTTCTCGTGAACCAAAAATCAGAAGGGCAAAAATTATATCCTAGGGCACTCGATATGGGTAGACTGAACCGTTGCGTCATTGCGGATTTTTTTTTGACCGGGTGGTTCTTTTTTATTCAGCTAAAAGACACAATGCCCGTATTTGTGTGCGTCATTTCTCCTTAATGATATTAAAAAGAGTGGCTTCGTCGGATGCTTTATTAAGATTGAAGCATATGTTATCGAAATGTTTTTGTTGTTAACAATGTCAAGTATCCGGGAAGCTTTTATTAAAATATTATATGGTTTTCAAATAAAGCCAGTTTTTGAATTGTAGGTATAAATTGTGCTAATGTTGGTATCTTAATATTTGCAAATCGATAATTTCCTCTACCTATATATTTTATAAAGTCTATTCGTGTGATTAAGCTGTGGCACGATGATTATGTATCTAGGAAATTGGAAAGCAAGGCTCTCTTAAATTGGTGACAACCATTGTATCAAACTGATCCGCTGGTTGATTCGTTATGACAAATGGCGTGGTGCCAAGCGCCAATATGAAACGAGCATACCAGATGTACATGCATTGGTTTACGCAACGGTGGTTACTCAGCTGTCTCGGGGTAGAGCACACACTTGGAAGTGAAGGTCAGATCCGCTTCGCCCTCTGCTTCTGTTTGACCCCGTCACGTTCACCCGAATCAGGATAGGCCTATCCACTACAACATCAAGGGACCAATCTTCGGCTGGGTGGGGCTGGCCTTAAACTCTACCGGAGCTCGTGCTCCACTTTTCTGTGCTCATCTGGCCTTATTTTAATGTTCCGTTTGCGGAAATCATAGAATAATTTGTCTATTGTTATTATTATTATTAGTGTTAGCTCTTGTGAAAAAGGGAAAACGACAGATTGCTGGTCTTAGCGAGGTTAAAAGCACGATTTATTTGTGTGAATCGTATTCATAGAGATGTATCTCTTTGCTTGTCATTGAAGGCACGTAGCCTTGATATGATTCATATAGTTCTCTTAGAACTTTTGCATGTTAAGTAGTAGAGGGTTGTCGAAACAAATAGCAACGAATGAATGCAAATAGGTAATAGATTAAATCTAGCAACCTTCCATTATCGACTACCCGATTCAATATTGTCGGCCCTTATTTTACGAAGGGTTGGTCAGATGATCAGAAAGATATAATGAGACTGCATTGCACTTGTATGCGGAGAGTGGCAGTGAGCCATCGACAGAGTAAAGACGCTGTTGTAGGTTAAATCTAGGCGTCATTTTAGACGAGTTCATATAGCCACGTAGGGCACGTTTTGAGCATTCTAGAACTATCACCAATATATTGGATCAATATTTCGAGAAAAAACCGTTGTGACGAATCGTCGAGCAGGTGTCTGTCTGCCAGTCTGGATGAAGACATGCAGAAAGAACAACAGTAGTTGTCCATCTACTGCTGTATTACAGCTGTGGAAAGACAAAATCTAATATCTTAAAAAATAACTCCGCATCACACAAATAAGAATATTATTGTGGAATTATATTTAAGCTAATAACACACGCCGACGCGCGATTGTCTTGGAGAGCACTGCTATCAGAAATAGGTTAACTGAATCTCGATTCTCTGACGATCCTTGGCACAAATGACTGCAGAACGGATAGTACAGTATATCCCTTAGGACACGAAGAATCCAATTGTACTAAAGGGTACATGAGTTTTTAAGTGAACTATAAAATGCTTTTTTAACTATAAAATGGTTTTTTCTCGCCTGCGTCGATCCGCATTCGACGGCGTTGTTACGAAATCGCTTGTCTCCGTTAAAGTTTGGTCTTCCAGTTGACTCATGCTTGTTGGTACTGGTAACGAGATATAGGGATCCCTGGACGACTCGGAAGACGGCACACATCCATTAGGCGCTAGGATGTAGTTGCGATTATATTCGATTTTTCGAGCTATTGCTGCCACCAGCAAAAAGAACTTACATCAAGTAACCTCAACTCCAAGCAGTTTTTGCTGAGAATTTCCGAAGTACATGCTTGTGCGATACGATTACACATAAGTAGCTAGTGAGCTTTTTGAATTTTATATTCTTCGTCGGATGTTTCCAGGTCCGAATGGCGATAAGTTTTGTTGCAGAAGATGTCAAGGACTTACAGCCATTGTTTCGACTACTGTATCTAGTTTTTAAGGACTTTTTTTTCTCTTTATCGAGGCGGTATAAGAGAATGGCTTACTTTCCTCGTTGCAAAGCGATTTGTTTTTTGCCGAATCCGCCGAAGTCGAAAAACGCATAGCCTTGGCGCACTCGCATCTGCGATGAGTAACAATTGGTGCAAATCAAGCCATATTATCAGTACTTCGCAGTCGTTGCAAAAGGAACACAGAACGTTGGGTAAGGCGCGCGTCTTTTGCATTGATCCGGTGGATTTGCAGCGAGTCCGAAGACGCAATACTTTCAAACACATTACACAACCTTTAAACGTGTAATCAAAGCTGGCGTACAAATGTGTTGTAGTGTATATAGCAGTTTTTTTTGCGGCATGCTGGTGCAAACACCGTAATCACGGTGTTCGCGGTATTCGTGACCGAAAACTGTCTACTTCGGCGTACACTATGCCGCGTGTCGCGGAGCTATTGTTATACTGGCTTAGGTTAGGTTGGATTTGCTAACTAGGGGTCCATACATAGAAAGATGCAATTACAAGGCCGGCATTCGGTAGTGCTACATGTTGACGCAACTGTAGTGAAAGGCGCAAAAAGACTACTGAGTCGCATTTAAATTGCTGCTCCCCGGCACCTAACTGTAGGAACTATGGTACTCGACAGACCCGGAGGTATAAAGTGAGTGGAGCTTAATGCGAACTTATAGTACGTTAGCACAGAGTATAGGTATCTGTGGCAGTTTACCATAAACGAAGCAAAAGCGCAACCATAGCTTAAACTCAGGTCATTTTGAACTGTGATTTACGAACGTTGAATGAACAGCAGGTCAATCGACTACGTGATAATTGCGGAAGTATCGCAGGTTGATTTTATTGTATGAACACTACAAGTGAAAGCCATCAAACAAATGGTCGAACAGGGTCTGCCAGCACGGAAAGGGCAGATCAACCAACATCGTTTCACTGCTCTAATCTATGTGATTTTTTATTTCAATATTACTAAAGTACGGATATATTGAAATTATATTCGCCAACTTACTCTGCATAGCTGACATTGCTACTTTTGGATCTTTATCATAACGTTGTTGTTTATTTTTCCAGTGGAACTTGTGGCTGCTCCGGCATCGAGTGGAGTAAGCGAAACCGACGACGCTGGGATAACTGGTGACGTTTGGTGGGATAATTGTTGTTTCACCAATGATGCTTCACCTTCGTCGTCTACTCAATGTGCTATGGCAACTACAACAACAATCAGTACCGTTTCCTCAACGACAGGCTCAACATCGATTAGCACAAGCACTGAGGTCATCTGCACTTCGACGGGCGATCGGCTCGATCATTCGGTGCAGCCGGCGCAGATTTCCACCCCGCATGGCGCTTCTAGTCACGAAAATACGTCCGGGACCAGGCTAATCCTCCCTAGAGCTGTCGTCCAGAATATGGCCGGACGTGTTACTAAGGTTGGTAACGGTGCATCTCTGGTAACGTCAGACGGAGGAGGAGGTGGTGTCTGCAACAGCGCGGCGAGCATGGGGTGCTTGTCTCCACCAACGAGTGCTGGAGGTTCCTCACCTCACCAGCCAATTGACCACCACCTTGATGAGCAAACTACTCTAATCGGTTTAGATGAACAGACAGATCATGTTTCGCTCTCAATAGATCGGTCACCGAGTCATGATTCTTCTGAAGACGGAGCCAGTCTGATGTCTGGAAACAAGGTGAGGTCAGAAACGTCGATGGACAGGACACATTTGGAGCAACAACGTGCTAGTCCATTGGATGCCACCTCGTTGGAGGTGACACACCATCTAGAACAAAATGGCCTCGCTGTGCAAGCTGCGAATCACCAGCATCTAGACGCATCGGGTGTCCGCATAGAATCAGGTCAATTAGAACATGCGGCATGCCATCTTGAGCCGACGTCCTGCCAAATTGAGGCTTCTATACCAGCGCTGCCTGTGCTAGAGTCGAGTCTGGCATCGGGTTCATCTCCACAGGCAATGGAAAATCGGCACCAGCAATACGTTGTACTGACAGGAAACAACGAGCCTGTAATTCAAGCAGCTAGCACTCAACCAGGTGTTGGCACCGTAAACTGGTTAGTATAGTTTTTAAGCAGCAAAGGAACAGCATCACACAGATTTGAATGGACATTATTTTTAACAATTATTAGGTTATATAGGAAGTGTTATCCTCTACAGTTATTCGATCTAAATCAGATCACTGGTTTTAGTCATTATGATAGAATGCTACGTTCCTATTAAACGTACATCTTTGAGCTCTGACTAAGCTACAAGCGTTACGTAAACTTGTTCCGGGGCTTGATAAAGGTGAAAAAAGCACGGGTCAGGTGTGGGTTCTGCATACCAACCATAGATTTGATTTTATCACTTGACTTTGTCCAAACGAACTAATCAGGTGCTGGTTACAGACTGGTTTAAATGTGTAAAAAAAACACCTGAAGTCAATAAGAGTGTGATTCGTATTCAGGAGTCCATATCTTTCTTGTACCGCATAACGAAATGACAGCACACTGTAGCGGATAGCTTGCGTATGGACGGCTCTAAGCTTCATGGGCTCTTCGAGACAACGACAAGTCCAACCAGGGAGTTTGAAATTTTTATAACATGCAATTCATGAGACGCTTCATTGGGACACGTACAATAACTTGGTCAGATCTCTGCTCAGACGCGTATATTGTTTACGCTTATTGAAAACTTGTTTTAGAGATTTACGCTATATTGCGTCCCGAAGTTTGGTGGCTAAATACTTCCACAGAGAGCTGAGATCTTCACACTTTAACAACCACATAATGCTGACAGTTCACTTAGACGCTATCGTGTGCAATATAATTTTTTATATATAAAAAGAGTTACAAATATGAGAATATGTGAAAATTTATTTCTTAAAAAAGGCTAACGATATTTGTAATTCTATTATCTACTTGTACACCTTCGTCGAACACGTACAGCATAAACTCGTTGAAAGACTATAGTTGAGGTGTAATTTTAAAATGAGGATGTACACTGGAACAATGTCAAATGATACGATAACTCGTGTCGTCACCATATTAGACAAAATGCAATGTTCGATGCACCGATTCTAGCAATATATATATATATATATATATATATTATTAAACTTATCTGTATGTAGAATTTGTATATTTATACAATACAGATAAGTTCTTATTTTCCAATGATTGAATCCAGATATAAATACCTTACGTCAGGTTTAAATATGATGATTTGTATCGAATAATTTTGACCGAACAAAAATGCGCTTGACAAATTGAAAACTTGAAAGTGTTTACTTCAGCAGCATTTTATCAAAGGCACCTTTATGACTATCATTATTATTATTGATCACTGGAAAACTAAATGCTAAACAGGGCCCTTACTGCACGACTCATGAGTAATTTAAGATACTTATTTCTAAATTCTTCCGACATTCGATCTTTTCAGTTGAGGCAGACATGTCCTATTATAGATATCAGAGCTAACGTTTAGTACGTTGTTGCTGGTGTTGTTGTTGATGGGTTTTGATAATTGGTAATCGTAATAACGATAATAAAGAGCGCTTGTTTAAAAAGCTGCCTCAGTAGCAATAATGCTTTTGTTGCGACCAGAAATATTTGGACACGACAAAATGAGTACTTCCGTTACCGAACCATTGCTGGGGAGGCTTTTATCGCTTGAAATACAGATTTCTGACCAGCTATATACCTGTGATCTGGTTGGTATCAGGAAACCATGCACAGAGACACAGGCACACACACACACAGACACATACACACATACACACACACACACGCACAGAAACGCTCCTGTCTAATTCCTGTTTGATTACGCAACCCAACAAGCGGAACCTTGTGGTGGTCATATAGTTAGTTATACAGGCATAGTCGAATCAAGCTCTGAATAACCTACCATTAAGGTTATCGATAAATGATAGCAAAGTATATCGATCGGTGATACCCTGACGGTTAATTAAACGGACGAAAAAATATGGATAGCAGGTATTCAGAGAAGCGGCACAATGGTCTTATTTACAATCTGGGGACAATGAATAAGAAAACTACATTTGTAATTTAGCATAAAACAGGTTTCGAAACTAATAAATTCATCATTACTCAACGCTTGGATGAGTTATTGGAAAAGAATACGTATGTGACAGTTCCCGAAACAAAAAGTATCTTCCTATGAGTCTCCGCGTGTAATAATAATTCGTTGCTGTTCCAGTGGCTCCGAGATCTCTTTCGGGTCTGCTCCCCCGTCGGCTGGAAGCGTGGCTTCTGTAGCATCGGTCGCCTCCCGCTGGGACGATGAATGTAAGGCAGCCCTCGAAGCAGCAGCAATTGAGCTCGAAGCAGCCAATTACAACTTTTAGAAAAAAAACTCAACTTCTAGAAGACCGAATTAGCCAGCGATGTCTCCCCGGCAAGAACCGAATCCACTGCCGTGGATCCTGCAGTGGTACTAGTCCTTATGACGAAAGGCACCCGAAACTGGTACTTCCTGTCACGCTCTTAAAACACGATAATACACAACAACAACACCTATCCGCAGCAAAACAGAGGTCCAAAGACAGGTAAAGGGATACGTGACGCCTTCGATATTTGCTGGTTGATCGTATGTGAATCGATTCAGAACCAATGATAATCTCCGTAGATAACGTCCACTCAGAGCACGAATCCACTTGTGTGCGATTAGCAGCTCCTTACTCTCACGTCAGATGTGGAAGTAGCACTGGTCAATTCCGACGTTCGTTAAACCAGTAAGCTCAAACTTTCGGGGAGGCATCAACACGTAGGTAACCAACGTAGTAGTTTGATTAGACACTGTCGCCGATGTAGTGACTCATCGAAACTATTTTATACCGTCATTTCAAGGCGACGAAATCCAACTTCTATATAATGTAGTGTATATTAGGGGATAGTTATATGTATTTATAGAACTAGATAGGTTCACTAATCATGTTTGCCATTGACGGTATCCGCCATGAAAATCGTATGATCGGTTCTAAATTTTGAGAGATTGTTTAGCGCCAAAATCCTTTTAGGGATTAACGCAACAAATTTTGTACTTTGAAAAATTGCTTATCTTAGTTGAGATATGCTGGTCCGGAACAGATTATCTGACCGAATTCTATTCTCGAATCTCTTTGCCTAGAAAAATGGCTGTCATATATTATTACTACGTCTAACCTTTAAGATATCACTCGCCAAAGTGAATTGCGTCCTATATGGGTCATTCCCTATCGCCGTGAGGGCATTTACCTGCGTTTAGCAAAGGTAAACAAATCGTTCGCTAATGCAAACAGCTCTGCTGAGGGAACAGACGCTAATATCTTTATTTATTTGTTAACTGTGTGTATATATATGATTTATCCATTTCTTTATTACTGTTATCTAGCTCGGTGTGTTGAATTCGGTCGAATTCCATAGGTTTAAGAAATTTCTTTGTGTATATAACTTAGTGAAAATAGGCGGGTATTAAATATCCTAGCTCAACAATTTAATTACAACTGAATGACAGGGATGAAAGTTACAAAGTTCAAAATATTCTACATTAATTCATAGGCACAAGTGTTGCGATGGTCTGTATGGTCGCATATTCTTATAAAAACTTCCTTTATATTAACTAGTGTTATTGTTATCGCTATTAGCTTCTATGGAATTGATTCAGGATTTGACCTAAGTTTTGTAAAAATTAATTTCAGCGAGATCTCGAATGAAACTGCCTTTTAATAAATGTTTAATTGGATATCAGGATAAGCTTTCACTCATGACATATGCTAGACTATCTCTTTAGTAAATTAATTATTAATTG
>NW_019213149.1:318343-328572 GCF_002532875.2 Varroa jacobsoni | reverse complement strand
GGTGAATTGGCTGCCTCTTTTCCCTCGTCCTGTCATTTTTCCCATAGCTCACTCGATTCGAACAGAGGAGCCGTTCCTTTGCCTGTAATAACGTTGAATTTCTCCCTCAGCCAGCAGCGTCAGCACTTTTCGACAGCCGCCATCGCCGCCGCCGCTGCATCAGCAACTGCCTTGCCACAGCAAGTAGATCAGGTTATCCTCGAGCCCTAGGGCCCGGCGTGCATCGGCTTCTCGATTGCGCTTAAAAAACGATAAGGAAAAAAAACGAAGAAGCAAAAGGAGCAGCAGACGAAGGGGCAATTCACGATACTTCGTCATCGACACGTCGAATTAGCTAGAGTCGTAGAATCGTCAGTAAGCTTTAACAGCGTCTCAACTGAACACCACCTCGTATCACGGCTGCTCGCGATGTCGGTAAACAATCCTCTTCTCTTCACTGTCGTCCTTCCTTCCTTCCTTCTTTCTCTCGAAGATCACCAAATATCTTTTCTTCGTGAGCCGAGGCATCGTTTCTCGGAGCATCGTCGATCGCCAGTCGCTGAATGTTCGTCAGAGTTAGATTTGCTTCTGATGCTACTACTATTGCTGCAGCTGTCCGTGTCGGTTCTGACGCTGTCGAGATATACAAGCATCTTCCGTGCATCCGAATATCGACGACGCTTATGACGTACCCGTCGCTCCTCGTAGCGGCAGCCGATTCCACTGGTTAACCACCGGCAGTGTTTCGTTTCGGTTTGTCGGCAGACAGTTGGATACTGTACAAACAGACAAACTAACCAACCATGAGGGGTAGTCTCTGAGGACTTTATTTCCTGCGTTCTTTCAACAAAACGAAAAATCAAATGCGAAGGGGTCGTAAGGGGGTTAGGGGAACCAGGCGTGCTGGTACGGTTGCAGCTGCTGTAAATGAACGAGGATGAAATACGGAGGCGGGGATAAAGGCCTAAGAGTTAAAGAACGATATCGAATAAAAAATAAGATTTAAATAAAGAGAAAATGAGAAGTTAAAAAGGTGTCGTGAGCAGTCGACCAACCGGGCTACATGAACCTTGCGCTGTTCGCGCCTTCTAGCTAGTCAATATGATTCGGTGGGTGCTGCTCCCATCAAGGGAAAAACGCTGTAAACGCTGTGAGCACAGTCCGATCTCTTTATCGTATTTGTCTATTGTGCGGAACTGCAATGAATTATCATCACCCTTACACGATAATAGCTCTATATATGTATATAACGAAAGGCATTTAATGCGGTCAGACGGCGAGTTATGTTTGAATTTTCCCCTCGATAACGCAGTCGTATACGTTGTTTGTGGCGCCTGTGACGTCCGTGCTGAAAATTTTACTGCTTAGTTTGAGCTACCCTAGTGTCTACAAGAAAACAAAGGAACGACTTCCTTTAGAAAGCGACTCACGAGACTGCAAGCTGGATTAGATTTTTTATTACAAAAGCAATAAAAAAATATTCCGTTTTCGAGCTCAACAGCATCTATAATTACCCTATACATACGAACATGTTTCTAGAATAAAAAGCGGTGTATATTTTTCGAGACATCTATAAAAGCGTTGATACTATTTAGACCACCTATATCTACATCGGTAAACATCAAATGTAGAACATATCAAGGGGGCTCGTTGCGATCTTCTTTTCTCTCGAGGTATAACCAGATTGTCTATGTTGTGAAAAATGGTCTGATCGGTGTACCCAAAAATCGAAAACACCTGAATTGAATTAAAGACACGTCGTAAGTATACAGATCTTAGTAGGAGAACACGTACTTTGACACAGGTCACTTAATATATGTTGTTTTTCCTACACGAAAATGTTTAAAATGCCGTCACTCCAACAACACTCAAGACATATTCTAAATATCAGCAGATTCGAATGTAACTGATCATTATCCGGGTCCTTGATCGAAAATTGTATCGGTGCTGTTTGGGGGTAAAGCAGTAAAACATCTGCAGGGTGTTCAGCAAGCCATCTAACCCTATTTCATTAAGCCGCCATAGAAATGTCCTGTGAAGTGTTTCAATAAACTAAGCTATCATAATATTGCCCGAGGTGTGTTTAGTTTTCAGCACTCGATGGAGACTTCGTAGGCGGCCACAGAGCCAGTCCTATCGAAAAGCTGCGCAACTCTGTGGCTAGATCCTGGGTCTGTTTGTTTGTTAGAAATCAGTATGGCAAGGGTTCTGCTGCCTGGTATTTTATTAGTATTTAGCTATACTCTTTTTTACACACGTAATAATATGGCCCACAGTGAATTAGGCAAAGGTCACGAAATACCTTCGTTCAAAGTCGCAGTTATATATATATATAAAATTTATATCCAGTATATATATATATATATATATATATACTGGATGATATAAATTTTTCTCTGCTAAAACAGCGCAGTTTATGATATCTAGTCAATGTGAATATTAATTATTACGATTGCTTGGTTTTAGTTATAGTGTGTCCTGGGTTATGATGGGCCAATGCTCTACTCGACTGTATATCTTAAGTGTGTTACCACTGGCAGAACGGGGGCGTGGTGGGGCTAAAAGGCATTCATGGACATCTGACTTTGCTCGACGCCGGGATTCAAGCTTTTGGGCAAAGACGCGCCCACAAAAAGCTTATGCATAGCACATTGCAGTCGTACGTATTGTGCTAGCTATTTATAGATTTATCTGCCAATCTAACGAGCGAGATCTAATTACATGAGCTGAAGCCATTACGTGAAGAAATACCGATGGCATGCAAAATTTGCTCAAAAATAGAACTAATTTAGATAACTACTATCTATACGAAAGACGATTCCGCCGACTTGACTCATTCATCGAACGTTTCCCACATGTTCGCCACTATGCCTTACGACGGCGCCTGTTATAAATCCTGCCCGCGGCCTACAGTGATCCTGCCCCCACTGCAGGCAATACAGTGAGATCAGATAAGCTCGTGCTTTTACCCCGTCGTTGTTGTAGTCATCGTTATTATTGACAATGTTGCATTCTGTAGATGGGTCCAGTCGCGCAAATGCTTCTGTTCGACGCCAAGCTAAAAGGACGGACTGCTGGAAATCGACCATGATGGACAGTGAGAATCATACGAGTGCTACTATTAGTAATAGAAGCATTAAACTGTGGGTTCTTTGCGCATTGGTCGTTTAGCCGAGTGGTCGCCTATACCTGAGCCCCTCCCTGTGAGTCGCTCTTCCCAGCGCTGTCCCCAGAGAAAATAAGAAGACGAAAATGAACAGGGAAATGAGAGGAAGAGGCATTTGTTGTACGCAGAGATTGCAGCCATCGCTGCTGCCGTCGATGTCGAAGTGGACTTGTCGGTCCTGGTGCCGGCCGTCGCAATGACGACGTCCAAGAATATCAAAATGATGATGGAGAAGACGAACGAGTCGGAAGATAACAAAATCCAACGAAAAAGAAAAACGCGAATTCAGTAGCAACAGTAGGCTAACAAGAAGCCCGCAGTTACGACGCTTGCGCTAGCAGTGCCCCGGTCCGAAGACGCGGTGGCGCTTGGTCCATCGATAGATCGATCGGTGCTACTTGCTGACACCGCGATCGCTGTCAGCAGCATGGCATAGTAACAGTAACCACCATTACCGCCGCATCCCTCAACCATTTGCTGCTGTAGCCTGCTTAATGCCTGTCCTCGTCCGTTTTCGTCGAACCGAAAAAACTACACGAAAGAATTGGTGTTGTTGATGCAGGGGGAGCAGAAGCGGGCCAAACATACAGCTTGTTGTAACTCGCAGCGACAGCATCAGCAAAATTAGGCGGAAGTGTTCATTGCAGCAGCAGCAGCGTCACCCCAAACAACCGCAATCGGCGCTACGATCGGCATGCAAAAGCAGAAGTACACAAGCCCCCAGGTTCGTTCGTCGAGTGCCGGCCCCCAGCCGGCAGTAATGCAAAGGGGCGAAAGGGGAGGTGAGTGGAGCAACAGCGTGGAATAGGATGTTATTGGTCGATCAGACGCACGTCTATTATGCAGGGTTGGTTCGGAGGCTATACGGCGGACGATCCGTTATTGTAAATCGGATCATTTTTTGCGATTTGATTTGTTCAAAAGTGTAGATGAATACCAACTGATATAGAGCGGTGGAGGCCGCGCAGGCGAAGCGCCGGAGAGAGAAAAAGATACACGATACCTCCCGCCGTGATCCTGGCGTTGATTTGACGCAGCAGCAGCAGCGGCGGCGGCAGCAGCGACCATGTTAGGTGGTTGAATGGTTGGGGTATGTATTTCTTCTTGTTGTTACTGTTGTTATGGACGACATCGGACGTTTATGGCTGCAGGCGATGTGATGGGCCACCACACGCAGTGATTCTTGTTAGCTAAGAAGCGCAACGAATGGTAGTCGATTACCGGTTCAAATTGCGGTGTTTCATTGACGGCGACTAACTTCCGTTAGCGTACAACAAGCTTTTAAGAAGACCCGCTTTGTGGACTTATAAAATATTGGCTTTAAAGAGAAAGTGTCGGGATAATGCTTTCTCGTTCAACCGTCTGATAAGGTCAACGAGGTGCACTTAAGTGTATACTTTAAAGGTTACTTCTACTACGATTCGCGATATCTGAAAATTGTTATTACGCATAGTCTAAACAAGAATTACTGCCTTTGAGAGACGTTACTATTTTCATCTTGGACCTGATACTTCGTTTTCCGACACAGTAATGTATCCTCTTTGATAGAAAAGTGAACAAATTCTATTTCTACAAAAAGCGGAACCGTAGAATAATCAATATACCAAGAAAGAACGGCCGTACAGAAAACTTCAACAGTATTCGTTGGTCGACTTTTGGCAAGGAGTGCCTCATAGCTTCAGACTTCAGAGCCGTAAGCTATGAAGCACTAAGAGTTGGCTAAGGATTAAAAAGCAAAGAAAAATGGGTTTTCTGAAAAAAAAAACCGACAACATTTAAAGCTCGTCGTCGTAACAGGTTTACATGGAAGGCTCAACGGGTTTTCGAGAGTAGTCGTTCGTATATGAATCGCCCGCTTTGTTTGTTCGGTTCGATCTTCTTAAATTTCGATTAGCAGCAGTAGATCTCCATCCACTTATTAAAATTAGTGTGACTTCAGACCACAAACCGGGCACTGATGAAAGCCGTTTCAACTCATATTGCCCACCATTAACGTTACCTAAACCGGTTTTAATAGGATGTTGACATTATAATATGGTACTAATAGTAAGTGATTCTCCACATAACTGCGATAAAGTCTTGATTTTTTAGAACTTCACTTAGTAAAAGTAGATTAATCTTTCACGACGAGTAATGTCATTCGAAGCTGTTACATTTGCACAGTATCCCGGATAGCTGCGACGCTTATGACCATTGAAAGTGAACTCGTCGGAAGTAATACTAAGTATTACTTCTATTCTAAATATATCTATTACTATTGTGACACAATATGTGTTAACGAACGGGATCTCACTCGAAAACCTACAATCGGGCGCTAAGCGGGAAAAACGTTTCCGAAGAACCAGCGAGGAGGCTGCCAGTGTAATATTGCTTTAATAATGAAGAGACAACAAAGAGCTTCATCGTTGTCCGCAAGTGTTAGTTAACGCAGCCGTGACATCTTCCATTATTTTTTTTTTTCTATAATCATTTGTTTTAGGTATACCTATTATGTTTGTTTAACACATACATATTGCTAAGCATGATTCCGCTAATTCGTATAAATTTTAACTGTAACAGCGCCAGGCTTCAGGCGCCAGGCTGTTTTTACGTGTTTGATTCCTCTATTCGCCCTTCTGACTGGCTGGCTGGCTGGCTGCAAATCTAAGGGGCAACAATTTCGGAGCGTTTGTTAATTGACTATTTCGTAGATGTTATTTTGTCGTTAGTGAAATACAAACAAAACGACCTACTTCTGTTTTAGATTATATTTTCTATAGAGATGGACTCAATGCAAAAGTGTTATTTCTCTGCATTGAAATGGCCGCGGACATTAATCTTTCGAGTATGCGACATAACTGCAACAACACATTAGATTCGAACAACCTGTGTCGTTACCATGTCTTTAATTACTCTAGCCCTCATATTTTCGTATATTTCGACAATGCGCACATGTTATGAAGCCAAACAATAAAGGACGATGATGTCATAGCGCTTGTACTGTTATTGCCTGACGCGCACGCGGATAATAATAAAAGTTTCAAATAAATGATGCTGTTGTAGAAACGCGTTTCGTAATTTATCGGTGGTGATTTGAATCTGCTGTCGGTCCGTTCGTTCAGAGCATACTATATCGTAATGACGACGACGATAAAGACTAACACCGACCCTTTGCGAAGGTCATCTTTGGCCGGCGGCGATACTACACGTCTTCATCCAGGACGGTTTCAGCAAACAACGGGCAACAGCTTTCAGGAGTTCAATGAAATGACCACTGTGATACCTGCATTCGATTAGTGGTTCCAGGATCGACTAACTACGGAGAGTTGCTCCACGACTCTCCTTCAGTGGAAAAAGAATGCTATTTCCTCGGGTAGTGCGTGCCTCATCCGCGTAGCGCTGAGAGCAACGCCGGCATTATATGCAACAAGAAGGCGTGAGGCCACCAGGGGCAATACATTTAGAAACGGAATGTCTTGCTTACCAACGGCGCGGCAACACACGACAACAAGCCACATAGTTTTGCCCCGCTTATTCCATTCTACAAATGGACGCTTCTGGTTTTACGCTTCAAACCGTTGCTAGGTGCTAGATCAGACGGCGGCTGATCAGTTATTTCCAGCACGAAATGAATTATGTCTGCTCCCGGCTTGTAACATACGCCTCACACGTGTCCCTCTGATTCGTAGATAGACACGTTCCAACCGACTGATCACGACACGAAGACTCACTTGTTTGTAATAGCGATGTGGCGTTTTAGAAGTACTTTTAGCCTTCTGCGCGTGTTTCTACAGAGAAAAAAAAAGGGCAGAATTCCCAGCAAACGCTTGATATGACGGGCGTTGTCAGACACATAAAAGGTGAAAACTCCATTTCATCTTTTGTAGTATGTCCACAGACTTCGAGACAGCTGCGCTATACTCCCTGCCATTATGTCTTACAATTACGCAGTGGTATTCTTGTTAGCACCGCTAATTGCATGTAAAAACATACCTCGCAGCGGTCGTTGCCGTTTGGGGCATCGGGCATCTTTTCGCATCCAAATATCATACTCGCAGTTTACTTTGTACTTTCACTTCTATCCCTAAGCAACGCTTGGTCATTGGACTAACTGTTCATAATCGCAACTCATTGGACGTATAGAAACGTTCTTCTGTGGGAGCTTTTATTTGCTTAGCGTATCATCAAGAAAGTAAGCGCAAAAGCACTCCCTTGCTGGCAATGCTGAATCTCGTACAAGAGTAGTCGACGTCCGAGCTTCTCATACCACTGCAGTTGTTAGCTATCGGTGCAAGGCGTACACGTATGACGACGAAAAATCCATTAACGGGCAGCGTAAAGTGATAACTATCAACCGTTTCGAGGAGGAAAACATGTTCGTCAGTTGTTTATCGCGTTACATAATAGACAAGAACGGACCCGCAAAGCCTCTCTCAGGTGCGGTTCAATTTAGGAGAAGACGAGCGCTGAGATGGCAGTGGGGGCGGCAACAGAACAGCAGGAATGAATTCGACGCAACAGCAAAATCAGGTAAATATAACAGTCAATAACAGCGGTGATGACATTAAAAGCTTCGAGCAGAAGTAGGCACTACTCTGAAGCCACTAATAAATTTCGGTTTCGCTAGTGAGAATCAATAAGCTACAGTTGCCACAACTAGCATCCCTTTAATGCAGAAGAAAACCCGAATAAGCAGCAATATCATGGCAACGACGACAACAACAACAACAACAACAACAGAAGCCGAGTTCCAGTTACTTGTACAGTATTTCGAACTGACTACCAGCTTAGTCCTTAAATAAACTTTGAGACGTGCTAAGATAGATTTGCCGTGAAACCCGTCAGCTCAGTGAGATTTATGCTCTACAGGTCTGCCATTATGTATACAAACGCATGTTAACCAGTAACGTCGCACAATATGTATAGTACATCTGTTCGATGAATGTGGCTTCGAATATAATACGCATTGTCAAGCTACGAAAGCTCTCGGAAAGCTGGCAAACGATCGGGTAAAGTTAGATAAAACAGTTGATGCTTTGAAGAACTTTCCTGCTGTTCAAATTTTGAATTTTTTTAACATAATCCCGTAGTAAACTTAATTTCATTTTCCCCCTTATGAAGCCTTGCTCAGTTACTATCAACCACTCAGTGCGGCTTAGGCTGACAGTGAAAATCGCCTAAGACATTTTTCCAGTAGAAACACGAAGCCCCACAGGTGAATGTATTTACCATTTCAGCGATATCAATTACTACGAAGTATGTTTAGCTGAAACCGACCTTAAAAATGTCCAAGGCCGTGCCAGTGGAAACTGCTGCACTCTCGGTTCAGACATTGCTGACGTAATGTCAGAAGTACTATACGAAACATCACAGACTGTCTGCCATAAGCTTTTCATTAAATCCGTTTGTGAAACAATCTGCTTCTAAACAGGGTCTAAGAGAGCAAACCCAAAGCCAAAGGCTAGAATTCTCCACCATACACAAACTACCGATGAGGTTAGGCAGCATGAACTGCTCTAAAACAAGCACAAAAAATATTTTGTCCAAACAAATGGTCTTTCTTTCCATGACTGCATTTGCCACCACTAGTATCCTGGTTCTTAACCCCCCAGGTAATAAAGTATGCACTATGAACGAAACGAGCTGTTCGATGGTACTCCATGGGTATTATCCCTTAATAGGTATTTTACTGTTCCCTACTTCTTGCTTCTTGGAACTAGAGCCGGGACGAAAATTCTTGTGGCTTTTTCATCCTAGTTGCAGGCTAAATAGTACTAATATTCGTGGCAGCGCGTACAATTTTCATTATGTTGGTTAAACATGTTTGTACTGCGCATTGACGCCATGAACCCAGTACCTGAAGGGAGAATATGGTCAGCTTACTGAGTACACCCTATTGCTATCACTGTCGATATGAAATCATACGAGCTTTTAAAAACATTTAGGCACGCAATATTATTATGAGCATAAATTCGATATGAAACATCGTCACGATAGAATACACTTAACGAGGCCTGCATGTGGCTGGCTCTATGTAGTTTCCCCAGCAAGCCTCGATTAAACGACGATTCTGCCTACAACGAAAATAGTTCGTGAAGTCATCCCGCCAGCCCACTGTGGCCTGGCACATGAGTCGACCGATCTCAACCTACACAGTAGTGAGCAACACAACAAAAGGCCAACAATGATTAATTCGCAGCAATTCTCATTCGAAACTTCTTTGGCAATGTTCTACACAATAAATATTTGTTTAATATTGGTGTAGATTATTTAGTAATCAAATAATAATGGTCAAAGCTTCCAAACAGAAAGAAATATGCAGAATCAAAGCACATTACGATTGCTAGACTACTGTTTATTTTGTAACATTCTAAGAGACACGATGTTTGCGATTCGATGGCCTTTCTAGCTATAAGCTCGGTTTTAACGGGATTTATCAAACGCGAGCGCTTACCGATATGTCCCCATCAGGTTTGTAGCAGCAGTGCGCCAAACAAAAGGTTTCATGTAGCATTAACCGCTCTTCCGCACAAACGCCCTTTGAGCTAAACCAGTAATCCAGCGACCATCATAAAAATGGTAATCATCGTCAACAACAACAATAACAAAATTAATGACAAAAAGCCTGTTGTGCAAGACCAGTCAACGTGCAGGGCACAAATCCTTCATCCGATACATGTACTACCCCAAGGTGCGATTACCCAAATTAAATCAAGCTACAAAAATGAATTGATAGTGAACACAAGTAGAATGAAACAATGTAGTCAGCGTGTTTCATTATACAAAATATATTGTTCAAGGTATGAAAAAAAACAACATACTTAGATTAAAAAATAACATAATATAGTTTTCCTTCTTTCTGAAACTAAAACAATATTTTTTTTTCAAAGAAAAATCATGACTACAACACGAAGAGCTGTTAATTTTTCATTATGATTTCGTTAGGATCAAATGCAGCCTTGACCATCCGCAATTAAAGAAAGAAAAAATAGGACGAATAAGCCTGGCATTTTTGTGGGGAGTGATGACACCTGTTCGCTATCGTATGAGCTCTCTAGGTGAGTGAAAGCTTGTCATCAGCCATTTACTGTAGTAATACATGTAG